>NW_007249185.1:93259-141194 GCF_000164805.1 Carlito syrichta
GAGGGGCGGGCGCCTAGAGCCTCCCTGGGCGATGGCGACTTGAGGTGAGTCTGGGTGCCTCACCCAGGATGGGGATCCGGAACTCTGAGGTGTGAGCACTGGCCCTGGCATTGGGCTGCGCGCAGGGTGCGTCAGCCAGTGATGGAGCCTGTAGTTCCGAGGGGCAGGCGTGAAGGGCCTCCAGGGACTGCGATGGCCCGAGACTGGGCTGGGTGCCCAGCCAGGGAGGGAGCTGGCAGCGGCTGGGTGCTGGGCAGATCCGTGTAGCCAGCAAGGGAACCCAGATCTCCACAAGGCGGTATCCAAGGGCCTCCACAGGTGGCAGTGGGTGGCATGGGGCCGGGTGGGGCAGTGTAGCCAGGGAGAGAGCCGGGAGCTCCACGTGGCAGGGGCCCAGGGGTCCCTGGGGTGGAGCACCAGTGGCAGAGGGGCTGCAGTAGCCAGCAGTGCATAAGACCGAGGGTCTTCAAACCTCGGACCGGTGTGGCTGGCAGAGGGTGGGGGGTAGGGGAAGGAAAGCAAGAGTCTTTATGGGAACTCACTTTCGGAGAATCTCACAGTCCCACCTGTGCCGTCGCCATTTTACTGGAACTCTGCCCCTACAACTTTACCTGGCACTGAGAAACAACTCAGGAGCAGGAAGTACTCCGTGTCCATAGCAACCCCAAACAAAGATGCTGATTGGTCTGGCCTCAGAAGGACTGTTAAAGAGTGGAGAATTGAAAGCACTTGGTACAAGACCGCTGAGTCCAAGAAAAAGAGGTTGTTCTCCTTTAAAACAGGGGAGCAGAGACTGGTGGAGTAGAATCAACCAGGATCAAAGAGCCCAGGGACATCACCTCAGGGCAGAGATCACCGCCCCACATTTGTGTTTGGGTCCTGCTTTTTGTACTAATGGAGCACCTCCTTCTTCTTGATTCTGAGGAACAGGGTGACATAGAGTGTTTGGTCATCTTTGTCAGCTGGAGAAAATGACCACAGGGTTCCAAGTTTTGGGGAGATATTAAATTTGTACTGAAGCACACAGGGTCCATAGTCACCAAGACTTAAGGAAATGCTCATTGAGTCAAGTTATCATTTCACAAAAATGAAATAAAATGATCATGTCGTTGTTAGTTAAAAATACACTCATATACCTAGTTGAGTAAGCATATAAATTGGGGAAAAAATGCCTTCACCAAAAAGACAAAGCCTCAGTAATGGAGATGGTGATTCACAAATGCCTGTGTAGAGGTGATAATAGCCAAATCGCCTCAAGGAGAGAAAGAGCTTTTTATCTGTTTGCTTTGTTTGTGATCCAGTGCTCAGTACACAATCACAGTGGCAAGGCACTGGAAGGGGTGGAAAGACTAAACTCCTGTTTACTAATACTTCTGTACAGCACTGTGCATGATGCAAAATATGAATTATACAACACCACTGAATTAAGTATCAAGATTTTGGCTTTAAGTTCCTATCAGAAGAAATAGAAAGTCATTGGGATAGTGAAATTAAGTAAAAATTAAAATTAAGTAAAATTAAGCTCTTGAGGAAAAAACACTGTTGGGATTTTGGAGTGGATAGGATATTGAAAAATAAACACTACTGATGTGACACCTAGAGGGTAGTAGTGGAGTTGTGTAGTAGTGTCTAAGGAGATATTCCAGGAGACAAGTGCAATGGGATATGTGGCCAGTGCTCATGATAAGTTATTGATGACAATTTTGTCTTCATCTGAGAACCATGAGTTGTACAGCCAAATTATCATTTTGGGCAACAATCACTGGTACAACCACTGTGCTCCACAGAATATGATGGTGGCCCCCAATCATTATCTTCCCACAGAGTGGACACTGCATTCACTTGGAACCCATATCCAAGTCATCTGCTGAGAATTGCAGAACATGCATGGAAGTTTACAACTTAGAGATTCAGCATTTTTCCGAATTGCCTTTACGTGATGCTCAGAATTCATTGCCCAAAATGACTCCCCTCACTCTGACTGTGGAAGATGGCCTTTATGGAATTTATCCACACTCTCACTTACCCTCCGCTCACCACTCAGGCTGAGGTAATTGGGAGATCTCAGTGAGAAGAGAGAGGACAGAGTACAGTCAATATGTTGAGGACCTATGCACACTCTCAGCTACAGTTGGACGGTAGCTGTGTCAAGCTTTATCCCAAAGGGTTTCATAACCTGTAGATGCTACTGAAAATAGAACTTTCCTAAACATTTGATCCCCAAAATACTCACTTGTTGTGTTGCATTTTTCACTCAGGTCAAAATACTATCTAATTGCCTTTGGCCTGTCGTCTTTGAGCCATATCTTGATGACAAATATTTTATTTACTTAACATGAGTTTAGGGTTGATCAAGAGACCTTTGGTTGTTGATTACCAATTGAATCCCAGGGTGGTGAGACTATACCCCTGGTGTGACCAGTGTTTTCACAAATGTATGGAAGTCTTCTTTAAAGACCCCCAAGATAGTCTATATCTTCGCAAATATTTCAGGTACATTGGAAAAAATACATGTTTGTATCTGGCACTTTTGAATGGATTGGTCTCCAAATGTGAACAAACTATATATGGCGAGAATTTAAAAGGGCCTTAAGTATTTGACTGGGTGTATCTGGTTCATAGATTTGAAGGCTTCATACAGGTTCAATGTCAAGTCTTCCCAAAAATGATCTATAGATTCAATGCTAACCCAATCAAAAATCCAACCAGGCTTTAAAATATTTGAGGGTATGAATTGACAAGTTGTCAAATGCACAATGAAGAAATCTAGTAGTGGTTGTGATTAAATTAAACAAAACCATTCTGAAGAAAACACAACCACTTTGGGGAGCTAAGACTAATTATTGGGCCCAAACTGCAAAGCAGTGAGCAAAACAGTTTTTGTATATCAATGGAAACAGACTCAGCAACTGAAAACAGGAATCCAAGAAGGACATGCACAGAGACATGTACAAAAAAGGTGGAAAGAAAAAAAAAAGGTGGAAAGACAACATGGCCATTCAGGATAGTCTTTCCTGAAAACACCATCAGATCACGTGGATAATTAACTTCTAGCCAATCGACTAACACCACATCTCAGAAAGTCCCTTGAAGGGAAATACAGAACTAAATGTAAAATATAAAACTCAAATTCTCAAGAAAATTTTCCTAGATAGGTGACCTGTGTGTTTGGCAAAGTTAGTTTACACACAACCACCAAAACAAAACCCATACAAGAACTACAGACCCTCATGTAATTCTAAAACTTCTCTCCCAAAGACCCTTTGAAGAACATAAGAATACAACCCACGCACTGAGAGCAAACTATGGCAGGGCTTAAACTGCATGATAGATCGTGTCAATATTATAGAAAGAACTCTCCAAAGAGAAAACTTTGGTCAATCCAGAATTTAAAACAGATAAATAAGAAGAATAGGTTGGTGGAGATGGAGCCAAGGCACGTACGTGGATGTGAACTAGGGTGATGCCCAGGCACATCAGGTCTCTGGGACTTCCTCTACCCTGAAAGTCCTGGATCTGCTTATCTGTAGGTGGGACCGGTGGTCCCAGAATCACCAAAGCTGAGAAGAGGCTGGGGGAGGCAGGGAAGTGGGATGGAGAAGGGATTGGTAGTTGTGTCCCCACTCAGAGCTTATCTAGGAAGGAAACAGAGAACCTTACTAGAGATATAGTTAGCAGTTTTCAATCCTGCTGCATAGTAGAATTCTATCTATGATTCTTTTTTTCATTTCTTTTCCGTTTTAATTTCCAAAACCCAACCTGTGAACTCAAGTCTTCAGTCAATTCTTGGCTGACAACAAGGATCCTACTCCTCGCTCCTACATCCACTTCAGTTTCCAATTTCCAGAGGATAGGTGGACCCTGTGAAGTCCCTGTGAGGCCAGAAGACTGTCCCTTAGAGGTCACCGCCAGCTGATCAAAAGCAAACTTTCTTGTGTACAGGTCCCCAAAACCTCCATCCAGCCCCATCCCCCATTCCACTGCAACCCTTGCCTCTAAATAGTTTCATCCTTTCATTCTGTTGATGTTGATGAGAGGGCACCATGACCACACAGAAGCTGCAGAGGTTGGGATGAGATTCACTTACTCACAGACCTCCACCCCTACGCCTTTACCTGGCACTCAGAAACAACTCAGGAGCAGAAAGAACTCCGTGTCCATGGCAACTCCAAACAAAGATGCTGATTGGTCTGGACTCAGAAGGACTGTTAAAGAGCAGAGAATTGAAGGTTCTTAGTCCAAGATCACAGACTCTAAGGAAAAGATACTGTTCTCCTTTAAAACAAGGGAATAGGGACTGGTGGAGGAGAATGGACCAGGATCAAAGATGTCAGGGACATCACCTCAGTGCAAAGATCATCACCCCATGTTTGTGTTTGGGTCCTCCTTTTTGTATCTAATGGAGAGCTTCCTTCTTCTTGATTCTGAGGAACAAGGTGACATAGAGTGTTTGGTGACCTTTGTCAGCTGGAGAAAATGATTGCAAATTTTGAGGAGATACTAAATTTGAACTAAAACACACAGAATTAATAGTCACAAAGACTTAAGGAAATTTTCATTGAGTCAAGCTATAATTTCATATGATAAAATAAAATGATTACATCATTGTTAGTTTAAAATACACTCAAATTCCTAGTTGAGTACACATAAAAAGTGGGAAAAGTACCTTAACCAATGAGACAAAGCTTCAAAAATGGAGATGGAGCATCGCAAATGTCTGTGTAGAGATGACAATATCCAAATTGCCTCAGGAGAGAAAGAGCGTTTTACCTGTCTGCTTTGTTCGTGATCTGATGCTCGGTACAAGGTCACAGTGTCAAGGCACAGGAGGGGATGGAAAGCTTAAACTCCTGTTTACTAATATTTCTGTACAACACCATGCAAGATGGTAAACATGAATTACACAAGGTCACTGAGTTAAGTGTCACGATTTTGGCCTTAAGGTCCTATTAGAAGAAATATAGAGCCATTGGGATAGTGACTGCTTACAAAATAGAATTAAGCTCTTGAGGAACAAAACACTCTTGTGATTTTGAGATTGATAGATTATTGAAAAATAAACCCCATTGATGTGGTACCTAGAGGGTAGTAGTGGAGGTGTGAAGTAGTATTTATGGAGATCTTTCGGGACACAAGTGCAATGGTATGTATGGCCAGTGCTCATGATAAGTTGTTAATGACAATTTTGTCTTCATCTGAGCACCGTGAGCTGGCCAGCCAAATTATCTCCATGGGCAACACTCACTGGTACAACCACTGTGCTCCACAGACCATGATGGTGGCCCCAAGCACTATCTTCCCACAGAGTGGACACTGCATTTACTTGGGACCCACATGTATCCAAGTCATCTGCAGAGAATTGCTGAAAATGCATGGGAGTTTGCAACTTAATTATTCAGATTTTTTTTTGGATTGTCTTCACATGCTGCTTGGAATTCATTGTCCAAAATTACTCCAATTCCTGTGACTGTGAAAGATGGCCTTTATAAACTTTATCCACACTCTCACTTGCCCTCTGCTCTCCACTTGTTCTGAGCCAATTAGCAGGTCCCAGTGGAAAGAGTGAGGGTGGGAGAGAGTACAGTTAATGTGTTGAGGCCATGTGCATGCTGTCAGCTACAGTTGGACTGTAGCTATGTCTTTACCCCAAAGGGTTTCACAACTTGTAGATGGTACCAAAAAATAGGAGTGTCCTAAACATTTGATCCCCAAAATACTCACTTGCTGTGTTTCATTTTCACTCAGATCAAAATACTATCTAATTTCCTTTGGCTTGTCATCTTTTAACCATATCCGGAATACAAGTTTTTGTTTGTTTGTTTTTACTTATCATGGCTTTAGGGTCAGTCAAGAGACCTTTTGGTTGTTGATTGCCAATTGAATCCCAGGGTGGTGAGACTATACCCCTGGTGCGGCCACAGTGGTTTCATGTGTATGGAGGCCTTGTTTGATGACCCACATATGATCTATATCTTCACAAATATTTTAGCTTCATTTCAAAATATGTGTATGTATTCAGCGGTTTTGAATCTAATGGTCTATAAATGGGAAAGGCATGTACCCTGCGAGAAACAAGGAGTCCCAAGTACTTGTCTAGCTACATCTTGTCCAGAATCGGGAGAGTTTACTGTTAAGATTTCAAATTTTCCCAAAATTGATTTATCTATTCCATGTGATCCCAATCAAATTCCCACTATTTGTTAAAATATTTGGAGTTAGATATTGTTAAGTTGATTTTCGAATTCACATGCAAATGCAAATATTAGTAACTCTTTTAAAATTAGCAGACCAGTCTTAAAAATAAAATTTGGAAATCTGAGAGTACTTGAAGAGTCATAGTTACTATTCAGCAAACAAATCTCTGTGGATTCATATCAATGTAAATAAACAGACCAATGTAAAAAAGAAGGAATTCAATAATTAGACACAGGCATGTTTGTGCATCAAACCTGGAATGGCAACACAGCTGTTAATGCTGTTGCATCAACCAGAAAATTGTCTTCAAAACAATCAATCCACAACCCATCTCAAAACTTAGCTCAACAGGAATCATAGAGCTAAGTGTGAAACATAAAACTCATAAAATCTTGAGGAGAAATTCATAGTGCTGTGACCATTGTGTTTAGCAACATTTGTTTACACACATCCACCAAAACAGAAACCATTAAGGATCCATAAAAATTAAATTCAATTTTAAAATTTCTCTCCAAAAGACATTCTGGGAGAATATCACTGCAAATCAAATATTGCAGAATGAATTTTATCTATATTACAGATAGAACTTTCAAAATAGAAAAATTTGATTAACATAGAAAAAAAAAGAAACAGAGCAAGTCAGTGGATCATATTTCTTTAGTACTTGTATTCCCCCAAAAAATCCATTGGAGCAAACATTCACACCTGGAATTGCCTTCAGAAGTTCTAAGTACTAAGGAAATCTGAACAAAGAGGTAAGTCTTTGAAGTTCCTTTGGACTGGAAAGAGCAGTTAAACCAAGATAGGATTATAAAAAGATAAGTTCTCTGTGATGTGAGAGCACTATTACCTACTTGTCATTACGCTACCACCTGTGGAATGTCTCCCTGGTCTTATACCTTCTACACTGGACAAAGTCAGTTGGAGGCAGACATCTGACTTTCCCAGCAGCCTGAGTCCCTGCATGGGGGACACATTTCTTTATCAGCCCATGGGAAGCACCACCAGTACCAGTAGTGCTGAAGCACCTGAAGCCAAGTAGGACAAAGAGAGGGCTTGGAGCTACCAGTGACTGGCACACACAAGTCAACTGTGATCCTCCATCCCTTCTGCAGAAGACATCACACCAAACGGGGACGCTGTACCTAGTTTCCATGCTGTGGGAAATATGTTCCGCATCTCTTCCAGATGAGTCAAATTGACCATCTCTCCTACACAGCCTTGGTGTCCTCCATTCATCTCCCACAGTCTCACCCATCTAGTTCAAAGGTGGAGACTCATCTAATCTAAGCCTAAGGCACATGCTAGTCCTGAAATGAAACAGAACTCTAAGTTCACTCAGTGGCAAGCTCACTAATAAAGAATGATCACAAACAAACCACAACTGCCAAGACTGGAATCAACACCCAATTTGTCAAGGTGTGGGCAAAGTCACACCAGTACATAATATAAAAGTAAACACATACTCCTATAATAGGCACAACTATGCTACTGATGCAGAGGTCAGCTAATATTCCACCTGCTAGTAGTCCATATTGTCACAGCTCCCAGAGAAAGGCATGGCAAGGGTTCAAGTGCTCCTGTGCATTCCTGAGAGCTATTAAAAGGTACACTTCCCCTTATCTCTTAAGCATTCCCAGTAAGTAGCTTCACAGGATCCTTAACTTCCCTTCAGACTCAGCTCAATAAACTGAGATGGATATTCCTGAGCACATTCCTGAGAGTTCCCTTATCTTCTTTGCACTCCCAGTAAGTAGCTTCAGGGGATCCTTGACCTCCTTGCAGTCTGTGCCCAATAAACTGAAAGATGTCAATCCCCATTTATTTTATTTTCTTAGTAGTCATAGTTTTGAGTAGTATAGTATCAATGTAATTGTAGGTTTTGTGATTTGTGTGACTTTTGCACAACAAATGATGTCTTGGGCCTTGTAAACTCCCTTTATCTGTGGCAAGCCTGATTAATGCTTCTGCTGGGCCTTACAGATAAAAGCTGTGCAATACCTCTGGTACCTTGGCACCAGAAAGTCTGGACCATAAAATATCACTTTTGGTAAAATGTGGAGATAGTTAATGTTCTATACAATGCTCTGCTTGTCACGTGGTTAATCTATCAGTACCAACAATTCTAGACTTATAAAAGTGGACTATAAAGCCTAATGGGTGAGCAGAACCATTTTAAAAGGCCAAAAGCCCACTCTGCTCCCTGGATTTGAATTCAGATAAACTTCTTTCTACTAGTTCCGTGCACCTTTGATTTATTGGTATCAAAGGAGAGCAGCTGAGCATTACACAGACCTTAACAATACCTCCATTACAAACATAGAAGGTAAAAAGGAGCCCAGAAAACACCATCTCACACAATATGCAAACAGGGTTCCAGAGATTGACCTTAGAGACACAGATAAACAATCCAGCCAACAAGTTTAACAGAGCTGCTTTAAGAAAACTCAGAAAACTTCAAGAAGACACACATAAAATAAATTGAGAAATTATTCACAGACATCAACAGGGAAATTAAAAGGGAAAATAATCAAACAGAAATCCTAGAGCTCAAAATACAATCAGGGAAATGAAAAATACAAGAGAAGGTAGGGCCACCATGGAGCAGCAGATTTACACTGGTCTCACTTAGCGAGACTGAGAGATAAGTAACAAATATTGGGTACAGGCTCAACCAAGCAGAGGAAAGTAGTGATTCTGCCTTGTTTACATGGAGTTACTCAGACCACTTTTGAGCAGGTTGATCATCATGAAACCAGCAAAGTCTCTATGAGTACACAGACTCCAGAAAGGCAAGGCAGGCACAGAATTCCAGGAACACCACTCCCCAGCCTGCACCAGCAGCCCAGCAACAGGCATGACACTGTTCTGAGAGAGACAGGGTGAGTCCTGATTGGTCATCCCCTCCCATCAGTGCTCCAAATATCAGTTTCACATGGGAGGAAAGGAGCAAAGGGTACCAGAGCCCAGGTGGAACAGGGAGTGATTTCACATGGAATGGGTTCATCTACAGGATTAATCTGTCTGATAAGCCCACTGGACGCCTGGTGGAACAGGAGACCTGTGCCTCTCTTGCAGGGCTGGGCAAAGAATGGAGACCCAGTCCCTGATCAAATGAGGTACCCGGAACTCATTTGGAGGGGTGTAACTTCCTGCAACCAGTGGGGGTCTCCTGCATCACACAGAGAACAAAAAAATGCAGGCATGGAATCTGGGTGCCCCTCCCCCCTCTGCAGGCTACACACATTATAGGAGCTGAGATCATGCTGGCAGAAGGAGATGGTTGAGCGATTTTGCACTGAACGGATTGACCCCTCTTCTTCTTGCTGCAGGAACCAATCACATGCAATGGGAGTAGAAAAATCTAACTAGACAATTTTAGCAGTGGAGAGGAAACCTGCAGGAACAGAACGTGCCATAAGGTGGAATGCCTTCCTCTCTCACTAAGATAAATGTTGAAAGACGAAAGCCCAGCTCTCTGAAGGTAAAAGAGACAGCGCACAAAAATATTGCCACTGGAGCACAAACAGTGGTAGCCCCCAAGTGACCATTCTCAGCTGACAGCCATAAAAATCAGAGAATGGATGGCACGGGTCAACAGGAACCAAGAGAAACTTGAAGCAAAACTCAACGAAATAATACTAGAAGTAAAAGTTCATTTGAACAACTTCAAAAAAGCCTACTGTGAAATAATGGTAATAAAGAGCTCCAGTCTCAAAATTAATAACAAAATAATAAGTATTGGGTGCAGTCTAAACCAAGAAAGGAAAGAATCTTAGATCTTGAAGAACAAAATAAAGAATTAATGCAGTATGATTAAAAAAATTAAAAAGAACTTTAAAAGAAGAAAGAAAGTTTCTGAGAGCTTTCTGACTTGTTCAAAAAACCAAACCTATGCCTGTCTGGTATCCCCAAAGCAGAAAGAGAAAATGAAAACAGCATGGAACTAATACTCCATGAGGTCATTCACGAGAACTTCTCCCATCTTGCTAGAGAGATGAACATCCAAGTGCAAGAGATTCAGAGAACCACTGCAAGATATTACATGAGAAGACTGTCACCAAGACACATAGTAATTTGCCTTCAAAAAGGTACCCACAAAAGAATAAAGCCTAAAAGAAGCCAGAGAGAAAGGCCAGACTACCTACCAGGGAAAACCCATCAGAATTGCACCAGACTAATCTGCAGAAACACTATCACCCAAAGAGATTGGAGCCCAATTTTTAATATCCTTAAAGAAGCAATTCCAACCAAGAATTTCCAATCCAGCTAAGCCAAGCTTCATCAGTGAGAGAATTAAAACCCTTCCCAGACATTCAGTTCCTAACATAATATGCCTTCTCCAGACCAGCCCTTCAGGAGATACTTAAGAAGGTGTTGAGAAAAAAATGATCTTGCACACCACAAAAGTACAGGGAAACACAGAGCTAACATTACACAGAGCACCCACAGAAATTAAAACACACAAATATACAAATGTAAAAGATAAAAGTAAACAAAGAAACTCCTATAGGAGCCCTAAGGATAAACTTTCATATATCAATAATCAACTTGAATGTCAGTGGACTAAATGAACCACTGAAGAGACTGAGTGGGAAACTGAATAATAATAATAAAAATAATCCAACAATCTGCAGTCTCCAGGAAAAAGATACAAACAGACTCAAGGTTGGAGGCTGGAAAATGACTTTTCAGGATGGAAAACAGAAGAAAACATTTGTGGCTATTCTAGTGTCAAACCAAGTAGTCTTCATGCCATTGAAAATTAAAAAGGACATGAGAGGACACTACATAATGACAAAAGACTCAATCCATCAGCAAGAAATATCAATCCTAAGTATATATGCACGCAACACAGAAGTACCAGGTTTTATAAAACAACTAGTAAGCAAACTAAAAGAGGACACTGACTCTCAAACAATCAGAGTAGGATACCTAAATACACCACTACAGCTTTAGACAGATCACCAAGGCAAAAAACCAACAAGGAGATCCAGAACCTCAACTCAATGCTTGAGCAAATGACCTTAGTAAACATCTACAGAACACTTCACCCAAGAACTACAGTACACTTTCTACTCGCTAGCACATGGACATATTCCAAGATTGATCACATTATTGGGCATACATCAACCATGAGCAGATTTCAGAAGATCAAAATAATATGATGTGCTTACTCAGATAACAGTGGAATAAAAAAATATATTGCCCCCAACAAGATCCCTCCATACATGCAAAGACAGGTACTCTAAAAAACATGTTGAATGACTTCTGGGTCAACATGGAAATCAAGACAGAAATAAAAAGAATCCTGAAAACAAACAAAAAGAAAGACACATTGCACCAGAATCTCTGGGATGCCATGAAAACAGTGTTAAGAGGGAAATTTATAACATTGCATGCACAAGTCAAGAAAACAGAAAGAGCACAAGCAGACAGCCTCATGATACACTTACAGGAACAGGAAAGGCAAGATCACCTAAACTCTAACCTCAGAAGAAGAATCCAGATCACCAAGATAAAATCAGAGTTGTAGGGCACAGAAGACAAAAATATCATAGAAAGGATCAACAAGACCAAAAGCTGGTTTTGAAAGGATAAATAAAATTGACAACCCCCTGACCACACTGGCTTTAAAAAGGAGAGAAAAAGCCCAGATAAACACTATTAGAAATGCAAACATCAAAGTCACAACTGATCCTGAAGAAATTCAAAAGATTTTCAGAGATTATTACAAAAACCTGTAGGCAAATAAATTAGAAAACCTGCAGAAAATGGGTCACTTTCTGACGTTACATAAGCTCCCAAGGTTGAAAGAGGAGGAAATTGAAACTCTAAACATCCCATAACAGTCCAGGAAATTGACTCAGTCATAAGAAACCTACCTAACAAAAAAAGCCCCAAACCCAGTGGCTTCTCAGCTGAATTCTAAAATGCACACAAAGAGGAGCTGATGCCAATATTACTGAAAGTATTACAGGCAATTGAGAGGAAGGAATTCTACACAACTCATTTAATAAAGCCAACATCATACTGATACCTAAACCTGGAAAAGACCCAAGCAGAAAAGAGAATTACAGACCAATCTCTTTGCTGTACATAGATGCAAAAATGTTAAACAAGTTTTTAGCAAATAGGATTCAACAACACAGTTAAAAGATCATCCAAGATAACCAAGTGAGCTTCATTGCTGGGATTAAGAGCTTGTTCAATATATGCAAGACTATAAATGTAATTCAGCACATCAACAGATGTAAAACCAAGAACCACACGATTATATCATAAGATGCAGAAAAAACACTTGACAGGATCCAGCCTCCTGTCTTGATAAAAACTCTTGAGTACCTAGGCAGAGAAGGAAAATTTCTCAAAAGAGTAAAAGCCTTTTATGATAAACCCAAAACCAACATTTTACTCAATGGGCAGGAATAGGAAGCATTCTCCTGAGAATGGGAATTAGATAAGGATGCGTACTCTCACCTCTCC
Organism: Carlito syrichta; assembly: GCF_000164805.1. Taxonomy (NCBI): domain Eukaryota; kingdom Metazoa; phylum Chordata; class Mammalia; order Primates; family Tarsiidae; genus Carlito; species Carlito syrichta. The sequence continues at coordinate 105,941 of NW_007249185.1, forward strand.
TGTTCAACCTAGCGTTGGAAGTCCTAGTCAGAGCAAGCAGGCAAGCGAAGAAAATCAGGGGTCCAAATAGGAAAAGAGGAAGTCAGCAATCCCTCTTTGCAGATAATATGATTCTATGTCATGAAAACCCTAGGGCATCTATCAAAAGCTTCCTTGCACTGATAATCAACTCTGGTAAAGTTTGGGAGTACAAAATCAATGTGCAAAAGACAGTTGCATTTCTATACACCAGCAACAAGCCGAATGTGTGTCAAATAAAAAGCAACATTCCATTCATAATAGCCCTAAAAAGTTATATATCTTGGCATTCACCTCACTAGAGGAATGAAAGACCTTTACAATGGAAACTACAAAGCACTGCTCAAAGAAAACAAAATGATACAAATGGAAAAACATTCCATGTTCATGAATTGAAAGAATCAGTATTGTCAAGATTTCATCTTCCTCAAGGTAATCTACAAATTCAATGCAGTACCAAATTACCAACATTATCTTTTCTCAGTCCTGGAAACAACAATACAGAAATCCATGTGGAAACAGAAAGGAGCACAAATAGCAAAACAATCCTCAGCAAAAGAGACAAAGTGGGAAGTATCACACTTCCAGACTTTTTAAACTTTATTGCAGGGCTACAGTTACCAAAACAGCCTGGAACTGGTACAAGAATAGGAACATAGACCAATTGAACAGGATAGAAATTCTGGAAGAAAAAGCATAATCTTTCAAATAAGCTCATCTTTTCAAAGCCACCAATAACAATCACTGAGGAAAGGACACCATATTAGCAAATGATGCTGGGAAAGCTGGCTTACCACATGTAGAAAAATAAAATAAGACCACTATCTATCAGCATACACAAAAATAAACTCTAAATGGATCAAAGGCCTAAATGTAAAATGTCAAACTATAAGAATCCTAAAAGAAAATGTAGGAAGTAAACTTATGCACATCAAAGTAGGCCAACAATTCTTGACAAAATCACCAAAAGTGAATGCCATAAAAACTAAAATAGATAAGTGAGACCTTATCAAACTTAAAAGCTTTTTGCACAGGAAAAAAAATCAAGAAAGTGGGGAGACAACCCATAGAATGGGAAAAATAATATTCGTTGACTTTGTATCTGACAAAGCCCTAACATCCAGGATCTACAAGAGACATAAATGAGCTGACAAAAAAACAAACACACAACCTAATTAAAAAGTGGGCAAAGAACATGAATAGACACTTTTCTAAAAAAGATATATAAAGAGTCATCAGATATATGAAAAAATGCTCAGTCTCACTCATCATCAGAGTAATATAAATTAAAATTACAATGAGATACCACCTAACTCCATTAAGAATGACCACCATTAATAAATAAAAAAAAACAGATGTTGGTGCAAGTTCAGAGAAAAGAGAGCGCTACCACACTGTTGGCGGGAGTGCAAGCTAGTTCATCCTCTATGGAAAGCACTGTGATGATTTCTCAAAGAACTAGATCTTCCATACGACCCAGCAAGCCCCCTTCAAGACATATACCCAAAAAAACATAAATCACCTGCACAAACATGTTCATAGCTGCATTATTCACAATAGCAAAAATATGAAGCCAACACTACTGCCTTTCACAAGTGGACTACATAAAGAAAATGTAGTATATACACACAATGGAGCATTACAAGGCCATAAAGAAGAACAAAATCCTGAACTTCACAGCAAATTGGATGGTGTTGAAGACCATCATACTTTGTCACCTATCACAGAAACAAAGAAATGACTACCACATATTCATACTTATATGTGGGACCAGAACATTAGTCATACTAGCAAAAAAGAGAGAGTGGCAGTCCCTGGACACTGCCAATGGAGGAAGGGAGGAGACACACAAAACAACACAAAGGGTACCTGGCCCCAAACCAGGGGAAGTGAGGACCGGCAGAAGGCCCATCCATCATCTGCACAAAACTTGCTTGTGTAGCTTATCCTGACTTGTACTCCAATTCTCTATAATAAAATGAAATAAAAATACAAAAAGGCGCTCACAGCTCAACCCTTCAGCAAAAATGAAAAACATGTCAGTTGGAAACAGGTTAATCAAAGACACACAGGTGAGTGGGGAAAAAAAGAATGAGGAAAAATAAATAAAACTTAGAGCTCTAGGGGATACCATCAACAGAGCATTACTTTGTGCTTCTGGAATCCATAAGGGACTAGAGAATAGAAATGGAATCAGAAAGCATAACTAAAAATAGAAACAAAAAACTTTCCAACTATTCAGGTACAGGGAGATAAAAGGTCAGCTGTAAGTGTCTACCTAAACAAGAATACTACAAGTCACATTACAATCAAACACTCCAAGGTCAAAGAACAAGAGAGGATCCTGAAAGCAGCAAGTAGAAAGCAGCAAATAACACAAAAGGGAAGTGCAACACACTTCCTAGGAGACTTCTCAGCAGAAATACTACCGGCTGGAAGAGAGGGGGATGACATGCTCAGTGGGCTAAAAAACAAAAAAAAAATCAAGGACTTGGGAGAAAACAGAGGTATGGTGCTCACCATTAGATAGAGTGGATCTATGTCATGCAAGTAAATCAGAAGTCACTAAAAAACAAAAAGATAGGGCCAGACACATTGTCAAGGTCATAAGGAATAATGAGAGGGCTACAGTGAGGCACAAAGATATGTGTCACAATTCCCTTAACCCAGCAAAGAAAGAAAAATAAAAACACATGGAAAATGACTTATCTTACACTAAAAATAAATAGATAAATGTGGGCAGAAATGTTACCTTGAGCTTTGGGCCCTGGAACACAGACCAGCAGACTGCATACATTTGAAGTTGTATCAGCTCATGCATAGTGGCCGTAGAGATCCCAAATCTCACAGTCTAGCACCTTGTGATTTTAAGATGGGGCCCAGCACATGTTTGGGCATGAACCATGAGGTACCCAAGCAGAGCCAGATCACTGGGAGTCCGTCCTCCCTGCAGGTCCTGAACGTGCTTACCTGCAGGTGAGACTGATGGTTCCGGGGTCACCACAGATGAGAAAAGGAGGGGTGTCAGGGAAATAGGATGGAAAGAGGGTCAGTAGTTGAGTCTCCATCACAGTTTACCTAAGTGAGAAAGAGAGAACTTTCTTTGAGATCCTGTTAGCAGTTTTCTCTCCTGCTGCCTAGCAGAATTCTGGCTATGGCTCTTTTTTTCTATTTCTTTTCGTTTCTAATTTTCCAAAACCCAGGCTTGTGAACTCAAGACTTCACCCAATTTTCGGATGGCAATAGGGTCACTGCTACTTGGTTCTACATCCACTTTGGTTCCCAATTCCTCCAGAATAGGTGGATTCTGGGAGCTCCCTTGGAAAAGAGAAGAATGTTCATTAACTATCTCTGCCAGCCAGGTACAAACAAATTTTCTTGTCTACAGGCTACCTAGGACCTGAGCCCAGCTGCACCTCCAGATCCCCCACTCTTGCCATGTCTCTAAACCTCTGCATTCTTTTCATTCTCTTAAGGAAGAGGAGATCCTACAGAGAGGAAAAAGGTTGGGATGGGACTCCCTTACTTATAGACCTCTATCACTACCACCCCTCCCAGACAGTCAGAAACTCAGTATCAGAAAGAACTCTGTGTTCATAACAACTCCAAACAAAAGATGCTGGATGATTTGGTCATAGAATGACCATTAAAGACGAGAAACAGAATCCACTAAGTCCAAGGCTGCAGAGGCATGGAAACAGCCACTGTTCTCCTTAGAAACAGAGGAGCATGGATTAGGGGAATAGAATGTACCAGGATCAAAGACCCCAGGATAATTACCTCAGGCCAGAATCTATCTCCCTAGTTTTGTTTTTTGGTCTTGGTTTTTGTATGTAATGGAGGGCCTTCTTATTGATTCTGATAAAGAAAGCATTAGCAAGCATTTGACTTCCTCTGTGGGTTGGAGAAAATGATCGGAGGGCTTCAAGTTGTCTGGACAATATTAAATTCCACCTAAATAAGCAAGGTCAATAATAACAACTTCAAGGTAAAGTATCATTGACTCAAGCTATCATTTCATAGAATGGGGAAAAAGCCATCACGTCATTGATAATTGAAAATGCATTCATATTCCTGGTTGAGTAAATATGAATGGTGGAAACTTAACACCATGCCAATGAGAAAAAACTGCAAAAATGTAGACATAGTAGAATTGTCTATGTAGAGATGACAATATAGAGATTGCTCATAAAGAGAGAAAGAAGCAGAGAAAAAAACAGCTTGCCTGTGTGTCTTGGTACATGATATGATACTGAGTAAATAGTCACAGTTGGAGACATGGAAAAAATACCTTAAACTCCTGCTTATTTGGTAATTATTTAAGGCACTGTGCAAGATGCAAACAAACAAAAAGAATCAAACATGGCCACCGAATTAAGTGTCAGATTGGTGACCTTAAGGCCAGAACTAAAGAAATAGAAAGCCACTTTGGAATTGTGACTGCTTGCCTAAAGACCAATAAGCTCTTGAGGAAAAAAACATAGTGAGTAGTTTGTGCCTGTTAGACTATTAAAAAATAAAGACCAGCCAGGCTCAGTGGCTCAGCCTGTAATCCCATGCTTTGGGAGGCTGAGGTGAGTGGATTACCTGAGTCCGCGGGTTCGAGACCCGCCTGGGCAACTTGGTGAGCCCTCATCTCTACAATAAATCAAAAAATTAGCCGGGCGTGGTAGCGTGTACCTGTAGTTCCAGCTACTTGGAAGACTGAGGTGGAAGGATCGCCAGAGCCCAGCAGGTTGAGGCTGCAGTGACCAGGAGCGGCCACTGCACTCCAGTCTGGGCGACAGAGTGAGACTACAACTCAAAAAATAAAAAGATAATAAAAATAATAAAATAAAGATCATTGATGTGGCACATATAGAGTGGAAGCTGAGGTGTGAAGTCATGTTAATAGAGATCTTCAGTGCGACAGGTAGAATGGGATATGCGACAGTGCTCAAGAGAAACCATTGATGATAATTTTGTTTTCACCTGATCACTATGATATTAGGACAGCTAAATTATTTTCTTAATGCAAAATTCACTGGTGCAACCAGTGTACTCTACAGCTTATAGTGGTGGCCCTCAATCATTATTTTCCTATATTGTGGGGACAGTATTCCCTTGGGACCAACATTCATCCAAGATATCTCCAGAGATTTACTGAGTGTACATGGAAAGTTGAGGCGGAAGTATTGCCGGAGCCCAGCAGGTCGAGGCTGTGGTGGCCGGGAGCAGCCACTGCACTCCAGTCTGGGCGACAGAGTGAGACTCCAACTCAAAAAAGAAAGAAACAAAGAAAGAAATTTAAAGTTTCAGCATTTTTCCAGATTGTCTCCATGTGCTGCTTGGAAATAATTGTCCAAACTTCTCCATTCACTCTGACTGGGGAAGCAGGTCCTTATGGACTTTATTCCCACTCTGGCTTGCCCTTTGCTCTCCACTTGAGCTGAGCCAATTGGAAGGTCCCAGTGGGAAGAGCAAGGGTGGGCAAGAGTACAGTAAATGTGTTGGGGTCTTGTGCACACTGTCAGCTACAACTTGACTTTAATTGTGACAGGTTTATACCAAAGTGTTTCATTACTGTTAAATGTTATCATAAATAGTTGGATCTCCTGAATAGTTAACTTCTAGCCAGTCAATTATCATGTCAACTAAGAAAGTACCTCAAAAGGAATCATAGAACTAACTGCAAAACATAAAACTTATAAAATCTCAAAGAGAAACTCCTGGAGATGTGACTTATCTGTTTGGCAAAGTTTGCTTACCCACAACCACCAAAACACACAAAAGAAAAGAACCATAGGGCTTCATTCAATTTTGAAATTTTTCTCTGCAGAAGTTGAGCACCATTTAAAAAAACTCAACAAAGTCTTTGATAGGACAAAGCTCCTGGGAGAGACTGCTGGCTTCAGGGTCTGCCTTCCCACTGCAGCACCTGGCCAGACAATGACAGCAAGGGCTGTGGAAAGAGCACAGCAAAGGAGTTCAGAGGCAGAGCCACACTGAAAGAGAGTACAAAAGAGGCACCCTGCCACCATCTTGAAAACTGGGCAGGAACGTGCTCCAGCTTGCTCACCATGGAGTGACAGGCCCAACCAGATCTCTGTGACCAGTGGATCAACTACTCAGGAGTTAACAATGACCCAGATGGAATATCTTGAAAGCACAAACTCCAGAGGGATATGAGGAGTGCTGAGACTTCAGTGCCCCACCCCTTACCCTGATTCAGTCACAGACAAAGGGCATGGCCAAAAAAGGATAAGGAAGACTTCCAAAGAGATCAGTGGTAAGCCCAGCATTGATCCAACCTCCTCCTCCCCAGAAATCCTTTGAATGTCAAACTCACACGACTGAGAGGGCTGAACCCAGCTGGAGTTGTGGAACTCAGTCATGATAGAGGGATTCTACTCAGGATAAGTCTGACTGGGGTGGCCCCCACCAGTACCTGTGGAAGAGATAACCCTGTACCTCCCCACCAGAGGGCATCCCCCTGACCATACTAGAGGACTGAAGTCCCACCAAACTCAATTCCCCTCATTCTTCCTGGGCTGGACACTGAGGAGATTGTAAATGAGGCCAAAGCTCTGCAGAAGACAGTAGAGGAAAAACCAAGAGGAAAAACTACAGAACCTGATGACAGGTGTTTGTTCATTTGTTTGTTCTTACATTTTTAAAAAATATTTTTCCTTTGTGCATGAATGTGTATGTGAGAATTCAATCTGCATCCCACCCCCATTGCTCTTCTTTTCTTTCCGTTCTGCTTATTTTTCTCTCTTCTTTCATTTTTTGTTGACTGTTTATATGTGGATCAAGTATTCATCTTTTAGTTTTCGTGTTCATTTATTTTTGCTTTTCTGTTCATTTCTTTTTTGAATTTAATGTGTTCATGAATACATGTGAGAGGTTGTGATTTGAATTCCTTCTTTTTTATTTTACTTTTTCTCTTTTTCTTCTCCTTTCATTTTGCATTGGGCGTGTGTGTGTTTGGTTTTTTTGGGGGTGGTTGATGTTGTTTTGTTTTACTTTGTTTAAATGCCAGTTTGTTAGGCGTGTGTGTGTGTGTGTGTGTGTGTGTGTGTGTGTGTGTGTGTAATTGTTTTTTACTTTGGTTTCTGTTCTTGTTGATTGGTGTGTTTTTTAAAAAATTATTTTCCATCATACTTCATTCTACTTTTCTCAGTTATCATTACTGTTACTGTATCTTGGGCTCAGGGGATACACACACATACCCATTGCATCATTGTATAGTGTGATGGTGGGGAGTCTCAGGGAACACACACCACAATAGGTGAACATTATGATGCAAGTAATTCTGAATCCTAGCTCCCCATCCTCCACCTTATTCGACTCTCAAAACTACAAGAGACAGCAAAGCTACCCACCCACTGCCCTGTTTAAAAATAGAGGGCTGAGCAAACATCAAAAGCAAAAGCCTCTCCTACTAACACTGAATAATGTTACTAAAGAGAAAAGAGACAGATCAGTCACAAATGAGGAAAAATCAATGAAAGAACACAGGTAATTTCCAGTGATACAAAGAGAAAACACCTGAAAAATCAGAATTCAAAACCCAAAGAATGGATGTCACTAACAAGTGGCCCCAAAAAACAACAGGGATTAAGGAATGGACATAGAGACTAAGACTCAAGAAAGACAAGATGTAACACTGAGAGAATGTGTAACAGAGATTTTTGGCCATAAAAAAATTCATTCAGGAAATAAATAACAAGATGACAAGCAAAGAAAGCAGAATTAATCAAGCATAAGAAAGAATCTCAGAACATGAAGACCACAACATGGAATTAACCGAATCTGTAAAAAGCAAAGAAAAAAACTCAGAAAGAAAGAACAAAGCCTCCAAAAGATGTATGATTATATCAAGAGGCTTAACCTATACCTGATTATTTTCCCAGGAGAAGAAAGGGAAATAGAGAACACCTTGGAGCAAGTATTCCAGGAAATTATACAAGAAAACTTTACCCATCTCAACAAAGATGTGACCGTCCAATCACAAGAGATACAGAGAACACCCACAAGACATCAAATGAGGTGGGCAACCATTATACACATAACAATTCACCTACACAAAGTAGGCACAAAAGAAAAACCCCTCAAGGTAGAAAGAGAGAAAGGTCAGACTACCTACCAGGGAAAACCAATCAGAATTGCAGCAGACCTATTGGCAGAAACACTAAAAGCTAGAAGGGACTGAAGTCCAATACTCAAAGTCCTCAAAGATAAACAATTTCAACCAAGAATTTCCTATACAGTCAAGCTCAGCTCCATCAGTGATGGAGAATTAAAATCATTCCCAGACATCCATCCAATCCTTAAGAGATTATGCAGCTTCCAGACCAGCTCTACAAGAGACACTTTAAAAAGTATAATATACAGAAGAAAGAAAAAAAAAGAAAGTTCATGCACTTCCCAAGAGAACAGCAGAACATAGAATTCACAGAGAATGCTTCACAGCTGCAAACTTGAAAACACAGACAAACATCAACCTAAAAGCTAAAAGAAAACAAACAAAGAAAAAACTTTATAAGAACCTCATGATAGGGATAAATAATCACATTTCAATAATCAACCTGAACGTGAATGTACTAAATGCACCACTAAAAAGATACATAATGGCAAACTGGATAAAGAAAATCATGACCCAATAATTTGCTGCATCCAGGAAACTAATCTCACCACAAAGGACACACACGGACTCAGTATTAGAGGATGGAAAATTAGTTTACAGGTGAATGGATCACAAACAAAGGCTGAAGTTGTGATCTTAATATCAGACAAAACAACCTTTAAGCTATCAAAAATTTAAAAGATACAGAAGGACACTACATAATGATAAAAGGTTCAATCCGTCAACAAGAAATATCCATCCTAAACATATGCATCCATAACAGGAACACCAACGTTTATAAAGCAACTACTCAGTAATATAAAAAAAAGATATTGACTCTAACACTATAATAGCTGGAGACTTAAATACCCCAGTAACACTCCTAGATAGATTATTGAGACAAAAAAGTCAACAAAGAGATACAGAACCTCAACTTGATGCTTGACCAAATTGACTCAATAACTATCTATAGAACATTCCACCCAATAACCACAGAATATACATTTTATTCATCACCACATGGAATATACTCCAAAATTGAACACATCCTCAATCATAAATCAAGTGTAAACATATTTCATAATATCAAAATAAAATACTGCCATGCACCTTCTTAGACTACAGTGGAATAAATATAAACACCCTAATAAACAAAATTTCCCCAAAACACAAAAAAATATGGGAGCTAAGCAGCATGATGCTGAACAACTACTGGATCAACACTGAAATCAAAACAGAAATTAAAAGATTCCTAGAAACAAAAGAAAATGATAAGCCATACTACCACAACCTCTGCAGGTGTCAGGAAAACAGCTCTAAGAGGAGCATTTATATCTCTACAAACACACATCAAGAAAATGGAAAGATCACTAGTTAACAGCCTAAAAAATCAAGTAAAAGAACTGGAAAATGAGACCTCATCTCTACAATAAAATCAAAATTAGCTGGGCGTGATAGTGTGTAATTCCTGTAATTCCGGCTACTTGGAAAGCTGAGGCAGAAGGATTGCTGGAGCCCAGCGGGTCGAGGCTGCGGTGGCTGGGAGCAGCCACAGCACTCCAGTCTGGGCGACAGAGTGAGACTCCAACTCAAAAAAAAAAAGAAAGAACTGGAAAAACAAGACCACCAAAATCCTAACTTTAGCAAAAGAATCCAGATTATCAAAATAAAAGCCCAAATATGGGACATTGAAGGCAAAAATATCATAGAAAAAAGTCAACAAAACAGAAAGCTGGTTCTTTGAAAGGAGAAACAAGATTGATGATTGCCTAGCAAGAATGACCAAAAAAGAGAGAGAAAAATTGATAAACACAACAAGAAAATGCAAAAGATCAAACCACAACTGATCCCCAAGAAGTACAAAAGATAATCAGAGATTACTATGCACACCTATATGGAAATAAGCTTGATAGCCTAAGTGAAATGGAGGACTTTCTAACATCACATAACATCTCAAGGTTGAAACGAGAAGAAATTGAGACACTAAACAGACCAATAACAACCCAGGAAATTGACTCTATCATAAGAAAACTACCTACAAGAAAAAATATTGAACCAGATAGCTTTCCAACAGAATTCTATAAAACATACAAGGAGGAGCTGATACTATTCCTATTGAAAGTATTTCAGGCAATTGAGAAAGACAGAATTCTCCACAAATCATTTTATGAAGCTAACATCATAATATCCACATTGGGCAAAAAGAAAAGAGAACTACAGGCCAATATCCCTAATGAACATAGATGTAATAATTCTCAACAAGATTCTAGCAAGTCAGATCCAACAACATATCTCAAAAATTATCTACCATGACCAAGTAGGCTTCATCCCCAGGGTGCAGGGCTGGTTCAACATCCATAAGATGATAAATGTAATTAAATACATAAATAGATGTAAAAACAAGAGCTGTATTATTAGATACAGAAAAAATTGTGATAAAATCCAGCATCCCTTCCTGAAAAAAATACTCAAACACGCTGCAGGGAAGGAACATACCTCAAAAAAAAAAAAAAATAAGCGCCATCAATGATAAGCCCACAGCCAGTATTTTGCTAAATAGAAGACTGGAAATATCTCCCTTGAAAACTGGAACAAGACAAGACTGCCCATTCTCTCCCTTCTTGTTCAGCATTGTGTTGGAAGCCCAAGCTAGAGCAATTAGACAACAGAAGGAAATCAGGGTTATCCAAATAAGAAAAGGAGAAGTTAATGTACCTATCTTTGCTGATGATATGATTCTATACCTTGAAAACTCAAGAGAATCTCTTAAAAACCTGCTTTCACTTATGCAGGACTTTGGCAAAGTCTTAGAGTACAAAATAAATTTGCAAAAAAGGTTGTATTCTTATATACCAATGACAAGCAGGCAGAGAACCAAATAAAATGCACAATCCCATTCACAATAGCCTCAAAAAAAGGAAATACCTAGGCACCTTCCTATCCAGAGAAGTGAAAAACCTTTATATGAAAACTATAAAAGACTGCTCAAAGAAAGCTAAGAAGACAAAACAAATGGAAAATATTCCATGATGATGGATAAGAAGAAGCAACATTGTTAAGATGTCTATCATACCTGAGGCAACCTACAGATTCAACGCAATACCCATTAAATTACCAACAACATTCTTCTCGGACCTGGAAATGACAATACAGAAATATATATGGAAACAAAAATGGCCACAAATATCCAAAACAATCCTCAGCAAAAGAAACAAAGTGGGAGGTACCAAGCTCCCAGACTTTAAACTTTACAATAATCAAAACAGCTTGGTATTGGTACAAGAATAGGCATATGCACCAATGGAACAGGATAGAGATTCTGGAAGCAAAGCCTCAATTTCTCAACCAACTCATCTTTGACAAAGACATCACCAACAACCACTGGGAGCAGAGAACCTATTCAGTAAATGATGCTAAGAAAACTGGCAGACCAGATGCTGAAGATTGAAACAGGACCCCCACCTATCACCATGCACAAAATATCAACTCTAGATGGATCAGAGGCCTAAATGTAAAACCTCAACTATAAGAACCTTACAAAATGCAGGAGGTACCCTTATGGAAATTGGGACTGGCAACCAATTCTTGATCAAAACTCCAAGTGCCCATACCATAAGAGGTAAGATAGACAAGTGGGACCTCATCAAACTGAAAAGCTTCTGCAAAGCAAAAGAAACCATCAAGAAAGCAAGGAATCAGCCCTAAGAATGGGAAAAACATATTTTCCAACTCTGTATCTGACCAAGGCCTAACATCCAGGATCTATAAAGAACTCAAGCATGACAAAAGGAAAGAAACAAACAGCTCCATTGAAAAGTTGGCAAATGAGCCCATGGGTTCGAGACCCACCTGGGCAACTTGGTGAGACCTCATCTCTACAATAAATCAAAAATCAACCGGGCGTGGTAGGGCATGCCTGTAATTCCGGCTACTCAGAAGGCTGAGGTGGAAGGATCACCAGAGCCCAGCAGGTCGAGGCTGCAGTGACTGGGAGCAGCCACTGCACTACAGTCTAGGCGACAGAGTGAGACTCCAACCCAAAAAAAAAAAAGTGGGCAAAAAGCCAGGCTCAGTGGCTCAGCCTGTAATCCTGTGCCTTTGGGAGGCTGAGGTGAGTGGATTGCCTGAGCCCGTGGGTTCAAGACCCACCTGGGCAGTGAGACCTCATCTCTACAATAAATTTTAAAAAATCAGCCGGGCATGGTAGCGCATGCCTGTAGTTCTGGCTACTCAGAAGCCTGAGGCAAAAGGATCGCTGGAGCCCAGCAGGCAAGGCTGCAGTGGCCAGGAGCGGCCACTGCACTCCAGTCTGGGTGACCGAGTGAGAATCCAACTCAAAAAAAAAAAAAAGTGGGCAATAGACACTTCTCAAAAGAAGATATACAGGCAGCCAACAGACACATGAAAAAGTGCTTAGCCTCATGAATCATCAGGGAAATGCAAATCAAAACCACATTGAGATACCACCTAACCTCAGTAAGATTAGCCATCAATAATAAAACAAACAACAGATGTTAGCAATGATGCAAACAAACAAATACCAAAAAAAAAACAAACAAAAAAAAAAAACTTCTTCACTGCTGGTGGGAATGCAAACTAGTGCAAATTCTTTGGAAAACAGTGTGATGATTTCTAAAAGTACTATACATTGACATTCCATATCACCCAACAACTTCCTGACTGAGAATATACCCAGAGGAACTCAAATCATTCTACCTGATACCTGCACATGCATGTTTATTTCAGCACTATGAACAATAGCAAAAACATGGAACCAACTGTGCTGCCCATTGAAACTGGAGTGAATAAAAAAATGTACATAAACACGATGGAACATTATGCGGCCATAAAGAAGGACAAACATATGGATTTCACAGAAACTTAAGTGGATTTAGAGTCTATCATACTCAGTGATCTATCACAGAAACAAAGAACAGAGTACCACATGTTCTCACACATAAGTGAACCCTGAACATTTATCATAATACTGTAAGAAAAAGATTGACAGTAGTGGGGCACTACCAGGATACGGGAAGGGCACAAAATCAATATGGTACCTAATCTCACCAGGCCAAAGGGAGGTCCAAACTTCACCTGGATAATGACCACTTGTATACCTAATCCTGAATTGTACCCCACATCTTTAAAATAAAATAAAATAAAATTTCTCTCTATAGGACACTGTGAAGAACATGAAAAGACAGCCCAAATATGGAATGTCTCCCTGGACTCGCACTTTTTACACTGGACAAAGATAGCTAGAGGCAGACATCTGGCTTTCCCAGGAGCCTGGGTGCCTGCATGGGGTATGCACTCCTTTATCAACCCATGGGGAGCACCATCAGTACCAATGGGCTGAACCACCTGATGCCAACTTGTCGGGAGCTGCAATCACCAGTAAAAGTAAGGTAAAAGGGACCTGAAAACAGGAAAAACGCCGGCTGGGAGCAAGGCCCCAGTAAAATGCGGCCATGACGGAGGCAAAGCCCCATGGATCCTATTGACAGACTTTCCCTAACTTTGAAGGATTGCGTGCATAGGCTTGAGGATGTTCCCTCGTTAATTGAGATAATAGATGCGCAAATGGATGATGGCATTTGACAGCAAAAATATTACATAGGCATAATGCAGGTGAGATTGCAGCAAAAAGGGTGCCCCTTAGGGTGTGTAAGGATGTTTTTCAGTAAGAGCAGGAGACCGAGAAAAACGAGTTGACCACTTCCCCATAAACAACAGACCCCAGCTGAGAGCTGGTGGAAAACAACCATTTGAGATAATTAATAGGTTAAGGTATTTTAGGATTAAATAGTAGTTTAATGAAGATAAAATTTAGAATATTAATAATAAGATAGTAAGATAAGATAAACTAGTAAGATAGGAGGTACATAATAGTATAAGTGATAGTTAAGAAAACATAGGGATATAAGGATAGAAATAAGATTAATTAATTTGTAACTTAAAAGAAAGGCAAGATCAATGTCAGCAGCAGCTTAAGGGACTGAACACTGATTAGAAAAATTCTGAGTAATGGTCACAAGACACATAGCCATTAATAATCGATAGTAAAGATAGATAAGACATTGCCTGTTTTAACTATAAATAGTAGATGTGAAACTCACTCAAATGAACAGACCCTTGGTGAATATATGAGTCTGTTCCTTGATTTCTCAGTTTCAGAATAAATGCTAATTTTCTCCTAAAAAAAAGAAATAAGATTAATAGAAATAAATATATAGTAGTAAGTAAATTAAATAAGACTTAGGGTTAAGGTTAGCTTTATAGGGTAAGGATATTATAGGCCTATAATAGTAAATAGTTATAAGAAAGTTAGGAAGAAAACCAGGACATTCATAAATGTTTGACTTAAGAAAAACACCATCTGTGGTTGAAATTGTTAAAGGTCAACCTTATTGTAAGTGCAAAAAGGATGTACGTGGGCGTTTGGTTAACAACATAAGATACATTTGTGGGTGCAGGGCTGAGTGGAAAACCTATATAAGTTTGTGAAAAATAAATAAAAATTGGCAGAGTCTTGAGCTCTCCCCAGGAAGAGGATTCCTGTCATTTTTGTCTTCTTTTTTACCACTTCCCGATTCTCCCGTCTCAAGCCCTGACTCTCTCCTGGAGCTGGACTCCAGCAAGTGGCGCCCCTGAACAGGGACTTGAGCAGGTAAGTATAATTTTCATGTCGTTTGTCATTTCCGGAACGGACTTTGTCCTGAGGGTGCTGCAGACCCCCTGTGAGTGAGTGCAGGAAAGGATAGGACAAATAGCCAGAACTTTTGAGATGTTATTGTGCCTCTTTAATATGCTGAGAAGTAATCGTGTCAGAACTTTTGAGATGTTATTGTGCCTCTTTAAGATGTTGAGAAGTAATCGTGTCTGAACTTTTGAGATGTTGTAGTGCCTCTTTAAAAAGAAGTTGAGAAGTTGTTGTGTCTCTTTAAGAGTATTTCAGAGCCGGGCTCGGTGGCTCAGCCTGTAATCCCGCGCCTTTGGGAGGCTGAGGTGAGTGGATTGCCTGAGCCCGCGGGTTCGAGACCCGCCTGGGCAGTGAGACCTCATCTCTACAATAAATCAAAAAAAAAAAAACCAGCCGGGCGTGGTAGCGCATGCCTGTAATTCCAGCTACTTGGAAGGCTGAGGCAGAAGGATCGCCGGAGCCCAGCAGGCGAGGTTGTGGTGGCCGGGAGCGGCCACTGCACTCCAGTCTGGGCGACAGAGTGAGACTCCAACTCAAAAAAAAAAAAAAAAAAAAAAAGAGTATTTCAGAATTTGAGAAGTTGTTGTGCCTCTTTAAAAGAAGTAATTACGGGCCATTCGGGTTCTAAGGAAAGGAAAGCATATTTGAGAATAATAGGAAAAATGTTGCAACACAAAGGTATTAAGGTTAGTAAAGATAAGCTTAATTCATTTTTAGATTTTGTGCAGAAAGTAAGTCCTTGGTTTCCTGATGAGGGAACCTTGGATTTGGAAACTTGGGTTCAGGTTGGAAAAAATATTAAAAAATGGTATTCTACTAGTGGAGGGACTCAGATGCCTGAGGATGCTTATTCTTTGTGGAATGTTTTGAGACAGGCGCTTATGACTACTCCTTGCTATGTTACCTTTTCCCAACCTGAGTCAACTGCCACCCCATTGCTTAGTAGAACATCCTCTCAAGCCTCTAAAATTATATTAACCCAGGAAGAGGAACGGTCTGAGTCTGAGGAGGAGGAAAAGAAGGGGGAGCCCCTGGCTCACGATATTGAGGATCAATTGTCCTCAGAAGATGAGGCAGATTTAAATGAGGAAGCTGTGAGATATGATAACCCAGATTGGCCTCCTCTTACGTTACCTGTTGCTCCTCCGTTTTCCATTATGCCACTGGGGAATAAAGTAAGAAAATATAAGCCAGGATTTAGGGGAGCTATGCAACAAGCACATGAACAAGGAGATTATAAATATGTTTCTCCTCATCACGTTTTAAGTCATGCTCTATTTGTAATTGATCATTTAAATGTGAATTGTGTAGGAGAGTCAGCCTTTTCACGGCATGTTACTGTAAACAAAAAACAAACCTTCCCATTGGTCAGGTGGAAGGACTTGCTCACTAGGGAGTGGTGAGGTCCTGATATTTTACTACATCTGGATGAGGATTTGCTTGTGTCTTTCCCCAGAACACCGATTCCCCTGTGTGGGTACCTGATCGACTCATCCGTCACCACCATGAGCTACCCGTCCATCAGCCCATGCCACCGAAGCAGACCAAATGAAAAGTGCCTCCCCCGCTTCCCTCTCCACCACACCGGAAAGTAACTGAATATTTCAGCCCCTATGATAGTGAAGAGGGAACTTCTGTACCAGCTCGAAAAACACCATACCCGCTTTCTTCATCATCTCCTGATTCTCCAGTAAATCTTTCTCCAGCTGGTTCAACGTTCACATTGGCTCCTGTTGAACCATCAGCCACATCTCCTGCAGTTCTTGCATCATTCTCCAGGCTGTCCTTGAGATCTCACAGACACCGGCACTCCAGATGAACTAGGACTTCTAGACCACCTACTTGGGGCCAGCTGAAGACCCTGGCAGGAAAGGCAGAGGAACTGGTTGCGTCCCAAGGACATACTGTCAACTCAAGAATTTTGTTTGTGGCCATGCTCACAGTCATAACTGCTCAGGTATTGCCCCCCCCCAGGTGTCATGCTGCCACTATGTTAAAAGGTGATTCCCCAAGCTATTGGGCTTATGTACCTGATCCACCCTTATTCCATCCAGTAACTTGGAATAAACCTACCATTAAGGTTTTTACTAATAACAGCAAGTTAATGGGAGGTGAAAGTTCTTCATTTATGTCCACTAGAATGGTCACTAATATAAATTATATGGGCATAACAGGGACTCCTTCTATTTGTTTTTCCCCTAGTTTTTCCTGGTCTGGGTGTGTACTTTTAAAACGGAGATCTATACTAACAGATTCCCCCTCCAGGCATCTTAATAATATATGGGGGTTCTCCTTTTTTCATCCTGCAGATATTTTTAGTAGTAATGGAAGATATACAGAGGGCCCATATATACCTAATAATTTTACTTCCTGCAAGGACCATACTTATGTCATGCATAATTGGAATAATGTAGGTATTAATTCAGGTTTTCCAAGGTGGAGACCATGTGTATTTGAAAAAATGGTATTTTACAATTTATTAGAGCAATCTGATCAGATTCCCCTTCAAGCATATTCTTTTGCCAAGGTATATGTTTGGTCAGTTTCTCATCTGGTGTGGTCTGGAATTATTAACACTCCAGGTCCATCTTTTCGAGAATTTTTAAAAAGTGAAAATGGACAGTCTAAATATGCTTGGAACATTACTCATCCACCAATACCTCTCCCAGCACTATTAGATACATGGTCAGCTTATGGATGGGTTACTCTGATTTTTCAAAGGTCTTTGCCAAATAGCTCTTATCAGACTCATCTATTTCATTTATTTGCTGTGACAGGACTTGTTACCTTACATAGACCCAGAACAAATGTTAATTTTGTGTTACAAGCGTGTGTAGATTCCCCTTATGTTTTATTAATTGCTGGACAACATTCTACTTATTCTGTTAAGTATATTCTTGGTCATTTCAAAATTATTTATGAAAATTGTTCTTTATCTAAAAATCCTGCACAGGTATTTTTGTTAAAGCATCCATCGTATGTATTTGTACCTGTTAAATTGTCTGTGCCTTGGTATGCCACCCCTGGAACATATATCTTGGAACAAGAGACTTCTTCTTTAGCTAGATCTCATAGATTTGTGGTCGCCCTTATATTGGGAATTACAACTTTGATTACTATAATGGGGTCCGTAGCAACCTCTGCAGCGGCCTTAGTACAGGAAATGCATACGCGGAGCATGTGAAAGAACTGTCTCAGAATGTTAGTATAGCTTTATTTACCCAAGAACAGATAGATAAAGGTATTATTGATAGGTTAAATGCTTTAGCATTAGCGTTATTATATATAGGCAATCATATACAGCATATTAAAGTGTGGATGTCTATTGCTTGTCATGCAGAATTTAAATGGATTTGTGTTACACCCATGCCTTATAATGGGCAAAATATTAGTTGGGCTGATGTCCAAAAACATTTACAGGGAGTTTGATATTCTACCAATTTAACTTTAAATCTCCAGAAGTTATGTAGTCAGATTACAGCTATTTCTCAGGCTCATTTATCTCCAACACTTTTTTCTCACGCAGCATCTAATTTTGCAAATTCTCTCACTCGGTTTGTTTCCTCTAACTCTCTTTGGAATTTGATATGTAATTTCATAGCAATTGGAGCAATTGTTCTCTTTTTGCTGCTTATTTTACCAATCATTATCCAAAGATTAAGAAAAGCTATCCAACAAAATACTGACACTATCCACCTTGCCATTTTAAAAAATAAGAAAGGGGGAGATGTTGGGAGCCGCAATCACTAGTAAAAGTAAGGTAAAAGGGACCTGAAAACAGGAAAAACGCTGGCTGGGAGCAAGGCCCCAGTAAAATGCAGCCATGACGGAGGCAAAGCCCCATGGATCCTATTGACGGACCCTAACTTTGAAGGATTGCGTGCATAGGCTTGAGAATGTTCCCTCGTTAATTGAGATAATAGATACGCAAATGGATGATGGCATTTGACAGCAAAAATTATACATAGGCATAATGGAGGTGAGATTGCAGCAGAAAGGGTGCCCCTTAGGGTGTATAAGGATGTTTTTCAGTAAGAGCAGGAGGCCGAGAAAAACGAGTCGACCACTTCCTCATAAACAACAGACTCCAGCTGAGACCTGGTGGAAAACAACCATTTGAGATAAAAAATAAGTGAAGGTATTTTAGGATTAAGTAAGTAGTTTAATGAAGATAGAATTTAGAATATTAATAATAAGATAGTAAGATAAGATAAACTAGTAAGATAGGAGATACATAATAGTATAAGTGATAGTTAAGAAAATATAGGGATATAAGAATAGAAATAAGATTAATAGAAATAAATATATAGTAGTAAGTAAATTAAATAAGACTTAGGGTTAAGGTTTAGCTTTATAGGGTAAGGATATTATAGGCCTATAATAGTAAATAGTTATAAGAAAGTTAGGAAGAAAACCAGGACATTCATAAATGTTTGACTTAAGAAAAACACCATCTGTGGTTGAAATTGTTAAAGGTCAACTTTATTGTGAGTGCAAAAAGGATGTATGTGGGCATTTGGTTAGCAACATAAGATACATTTGTGGGTGCAGGGCTGAGTGGAAAACCTATATAAGCTTGTGAAAAATAAATAAAAATTGGCAGAGTCTTGAGCTCTCCCCAGGAAGAGGATTCCTGTCATTTTCATCTTTTCCTTTTTGCTGCTTCCTGATTCCCCCATCTCAAGCCCTGACTCTCTCCTGGAGCTGGACTCCAGCACCAACTAAGACAAAGAAAGGACTTGGTGCTAGCAGCAGCCAGCACACACAAGTTGGGTGTGGATCATCATCCTCGCCAGAGAAGACACCATACCTATCAAAGAAGCTCTACTTTATCACCATGCTGTGGGAAGTATGTGCCACATCTTTTTCAGATGGGTGAAACCGACTAGCTCTCCCACACAGCCTGGGTGTCCCCCATGCATCTCTTACAGGCCCATCTATCTATTTCAGATACTGCATCAATGTTGAAAACTCATCTAACCTAGGCATAAGGAACATGCTAGTGCTGAAATGAAACACAATAGTCAATTCCCTTGGAATATCTTGACAAGCCTACTGGACAATGGCCACAAGCAAACCCAGACTGCCAAGACTGGAAACAATACCTAATTTGTCAATGTGTGGGGATTGTCACTCCTGTACAAAACACAGAAAGTAACCTCTTGCTCCCATAATATGCACAACTATGATATCTACATTACAAACATAATGGGGGGGAAGTTCAGAAAACATGGCCTCACACAACAGACAAAACAAGAAGCCAAGGACAGACCTGAAAGTCATACAGATGAACAGTCTGGTCTACAAAGAACTCAAAAAAGCTGTTTTAAAGAAGCTCAGCAAACACCAAGAAGGCACAGAGAAAATTTGAGAAATTTTGCTCAGTGTCTGAACAACTGAAAAATTGAAAGAGAAAAATCATCAAACAGATATTCTGGAGCAAAAAAATAAAGCAGTTAAATAAAAAAATGCAAGAGAGAGGATCAACAGTTCAAGACTTCAGTGGAAAAAGAAAAGTCAGTGAGTTGAAAGCAGGCTATCCAAAAACACACAGGAGAGAGGAGAAAGAATGAGGAAGAACAAAGACAACACCAGAGTTCTACAGAACACCACAAGGAGTACTTCTTCGTGTTTCTGCCATCAACGAAGGACTAGAGTATAGAAGAGGAGTAGGAAGCCTATCTAAAACATAGAGATCGAAAACTTTTCAAATCTAGGGAAATGTCTAATGTCTACAGGCCCCCTATGAGTTCCATCCAGCTTTACCTGGATGCTCAGGTCACCTACAAAATTGTACCCAATAACAAAACCCCAAGACACATTGCAATCAAACCCCCCAAGGTCAAAGACAAAGAAAGGATCCCATGAGGTGAGACGAAAGCAGCAAATAACACATAAGGAAAGTACAACACACCTCCTAGGAGACTTCTCAGCAGAAACACTACAGGCCAGGAGACTGCGGGTGTTATATTCAGGTTGCCAAAGGATGAAAAGAATCAAAGCCATGGGAGAAAAAGACATGTGCCCCACACCATTGGACAGAGTAGATTTGTGTCATATAATTAAGACTGAAGTCACTGGAAAACAAAACGATATGACCGTGAACATTGTCAAGTTTATAAAGAATAACAAGAGAGCCACACTGAAGCAAAATTAAATGTGTCACAATCCCCTAAACTCAGATAAAAAAGAGAGAGTGCGTGAAAAGAAAAATGGAAAATGACTTCTCTAAACACACTAAAAGCCAACCAATTTGGGCATAATTGTTAACCTTGAGTTTGAATTCTCGAACATAGACATCAGTAGATTGCATACATTCAAGGTTTTACCAGTTCATGCACAGTGTGAGTAGAAATCCCAAAGCTCTCAGTCTAGTGCCTTGAGCTTTCAAGATGGGGCCCAGGCATAGCCAGAACATTGGGAGTTCCTCCCCCTGCAACCCCTGACCCCCTTACCTGTAGGTATGACAGGTGATTCCAAAGTTACTGCAGCTGTGAAAGGGCTGGAGGCAGCAGGGAAGTAGAATGGAGAGGGGGTCAGTAGTTGAGTCTCCACTCAGAGTTTATCTAAGAGAGAACTTTCTTGAGATCCTGTTAGCAGTTTTCTCTCCTGCTGCTTCTGGTATGACTCTTTTGCTTTAAATTTCTTTTTATTTCTAATTTCCCAAAACTAAGCCTATGAAGTCATCATTACCCAATTCTTGGCTGGCCACAAGGTTACTACTACTTGACCCTCTGTGGTTATTGTCCCCACTTTCCTGAGAATAGGCGGACTCTGGGAGGTCCCAGGGAAGGAAGAGAAATATTCATTAGAGATCCCTATCAGCTGGGTACAAGCAAACTGTCACATCTACAGGCGCTCTGTGACATGCATCCAACTTTTCCCTCCTCCAAGTCAACTCTCACTCTTGCCATTCCTCTAAAGCCTTGCATTCTTTTCATTCTTTTGGTGAGGATGAGAAGGCAACACAAGACTACAGAAGACAGAGGTTGGGATGGGACTCCTTTACTCAGAAACCTCCACCACTATGTCTTTAACTGGTAGTCCAAAACAGTTAAGTACCAGAAAGAACTCTGTGTCTATGGCAATCAAAACAAAAGATGCTGGCTGGTCTGGCAACAGAATGACCATTAAAGAATGAGGAATAGAATGCCGCTGGTCCAAGATCACAGAGGCTTAAAAACAGTCACTGTTCTCCCTAGAAATGGGGGAGCAGGGACTGAGGGAGGAGAATGGATCTGATCAAAGACCCCAGGATAACCACCTCAGGACAGAGTCTATCTATCTATCCAGTTTTGTGTTTTGGTCCTGGCTTTTACACAATGGGGGATCTTCTTATTGATTCTGATGAAGAGCACAACAGGAACCATTTGGTTTTTTGTTTTGTTTTGTCTTGTTGGTTGTTTGTCAGAAATGACCAGAGGGCTCCAAGTTTTAGGAGCAATACAAAATTTGATTAAAATAGGCTAGGAAAATATTCATTGACTCAAACTATCATTCATAGGACTGGGAGGAAACCATCACATCATTGTCAGTTAAAAACACACTCATATTCCTAGCTGAGTAAACATGAAGAGTGAATAAAATGCCATCGTCAATGAGAGAAATCATCAAGAATGTAGATGAAATTACCAAATGTAGAACTGTCTGAGCAGAGATGACAATATACAAGCTGCCACAAAGTAAGAAAGAAGCAGAGAGAGAGAGCCATTTCCTGCATGCCTTGGTACATGATCTGATGCAGAAAAAATGGACACAGCTGAAGGCATGGTGGAGTAACTTCAGTTTATTTAGCAATTCTATAAAGCACTGTGCAAGACTGTTTCTCTAAGGAGTGATAGCCACTTGAAGCAAATAATATATTAAGTAGTTGGGGCTGCTAGAAATTTTAAAAATGAAGCCCATTTATTTGTCAGATGTAGGATAGTAGCTGAAGTGTGACGTAGTATTGATTGATATCCTCTGTGTGACAGGTGCGATGAATGTGTGATAGTGTTCAGAAAACTACTTATACTAATAATAAAGTGGCTTATGCTTTACTGCTGTGACCCAGTCTGTAGTTGTGAACCAGGGTGGGGTCAAGGCAGAGCCACATTTCTGAGAGTTCTTCCTTTCTGCAAGTCTGAGATCTTCTTACCTCTAGGCATGACATTCATTTCAGGATCACCACCGTTGGGAAAAGGCTGGGGCAGCAGTGACCAGACATGGGGAGGGAATTGATTCTTGTGTTTCTGCTATGACGAATATTAAGGTTAAAGTAAATTGATGTGGCACATATATGGAAGTTGCTGAGTTTTGGAAATTGTATTTATGTGATCCTCTGTGTGACACATGCATACAGGATGTATAATAATGGTATTGAAAATCCACTTACAATAATTTTGCTCCTATCCTATTGTTACATATGCAACCTTATTCTTAAGGTTATGCAAGAATATCTAAGGAAAGTTTTTTACACTGAAATGGAACAATAAAATGCACACTCTGTCATTGCTTCAAGAACATGCCCAAATAACAGCCTCTGGGTATTCCATATGCAAACCATTTCCTTTGACCTTCCTTCCAAGCTACCAAACTCTTTTAAGTATTTGACATTTACTTGTGCCACTCCCAAATATTTATGTGGTGATTCCTTTTCCAAGCTTTGAAGGATACAATATTTGCAATTTTAAAAATTAGAAAATTCAAACAATTTATCTCTCCAAATGAAATTTGAAATCTAAATGCTTTTATTTTTAAATAGAATGTGGGGTGTCTTTTTACTCTCACCCTTGCCATCCTTCCAAAATGAGGACACTCTTCTTCTGTGCAGGAGGATTCCTCCAGCAGACGCGAGGGATTTTCCCAGCCTCCTGAATGGCAGGCTTCTGGGGCATAATACTGATAGAGAAAAAGCACTTATTTTCTAGATTGAAACAGGAAAATTAGTATGAAGAGAGAGGAGAAACACTTCTCAGAACATACATTGTGTATAGCTGAGTGTCTCTAGGTCTCAACTAACTCTTCAGAACACCTAGGCTGTCTCTGCCTGCTTCCCACTCTCTGAGCATGTACCCATCTTTGCTTATAAAGTTACTTGCTGATCCTACTTTTCTAGGCATCTGTTTTCAAATTCATTCCAAATGTGAACACAAGAACCCAATGTCAACCTTCTCATGCTGGGAGCAGCATCCCTTTTCCCAGTAACAGATTTCTGGTCACCACGAAGGAAATGACAATTGGGAGTTCTCCAGCTGCCAGTCAGTTTGGATGCTCACCTGCTAGGCTGGAGCATTTTGCCTTATTCTGTCACTGTCAAGCTAGGTGTCAACTTCCCTCTGCTTGTTCACAACCTCTCAACTGCTGCTGGCCTCACACTTCCTTTTCTCTACCAAAGAAGCTGAATGGGGGAGATTTGATCATCTTCTGCACTATGGGTGGCTGATAGGCATGAGGGGTGGTTCCTCTGCTTCTTTCCCTGTCCCTGGGTCTCCTCACAAACATCCTGATCACCTCCAGCTAAACTCCTCTCAGCTTCACACTCATCACTCCCTCCAGCTAAAACTTTGTTTCCTCTCACCCTGACAGGTAGCTTGTGGAAGTGGTGGAGCTTCTATCCCCTACTGAGTAGAACTGGGTTTTTGGAGTGCCCCACAACAGGAGACTTGTGGGTGTGGCCACGACTTGCTCCTGCACCAGGCACTGCCTGGAGGTCTCAGGGTGATGGACAATTTTTTCTGAACGTGTCTAATCTGACCGTCTCTAACCTTGTGTCAGGTCTCCCTTCTGACTTTCTCACTGTCACTCAGCACCGCTATCCTCCATGCCATGACTGGTCATTGCTATCTCTGTGTGTCCACCCATGCATGGAGATCCTGCTAGCCCAGTTCTCAGATTTACAGATACTAAAATCCCACTCATATGGATCAGATAAGGTTGCTAATCTACTTTCTTCACCACTGTCTTCAGCAATACAGGAGGCCTTCTCAGTTCATCACTTGATCCTATTATACTTTCTCTGTCTCTCTTCTCTGGCTGACACTCCTTCCCTCCAAATGACCTTGGGCACTTGGCTCCTCAAGGTTGGGGTGGAGTGTCAGGAAGATGGCAGCCACGCCAGTCAGACTATGCGAGTACCCATGTGAGTGAGTGAGTGTATGAAGAATTTTGTGTACGTGTTGGTGAGTGAGTGGACCTGTGAGTGCCTGAATGAGTGCAGGCTAAGGAGCTAGTGACTAGGGCTCTCCTGATGCAGCAGCTGGTGCCGCAGCTGCTTGGCTTGGACCCTAGCAATTCCCGGGATGCAGGAGCTGAGTTCCATTTAAAAAATCAGCAAAACCCTTCCTGGGAAGAAGATGCTGGGTGAGACTGACTAAGTGAAAGCTTGTGAGCAAGTGGTCAGGGCCTTCCTGGTGAAGCAGCTGGTGCTGCAGCTGCTCTGCTTGGTCCCTAGTGCTTCCCAAGTCACAGAAGCTGAGCACCATTCTTTTTTTAAACAGACAAAATTTTTCCTGTGAAAAATGGTGGGGGAGAGACTACCGGTTCCAGGCTCTGCCTCACCGCTATGACAGAAGAGACTGCCAGTTCCAGGCTTTGCCTCACCACTGCAGCACCTGGCTGGACACTGGCAGCAAGTGCTGTGGAGGGAGCCCAGAGGAAGAGTCCCACTGGAGAAGACGAAAGGGGTACTCTGCCACTACCTTGAAAATGGGGCAGAAAAGTGCTCTGACTTGCTCACCAAAGAGCAACAAACCTGATCTCTGTGACTAGTGGATCAACTACTCAGGGACTGATTGTGACCCAAGGGAATATTTGAAAGCACAAACTTCAGATGGACCTGAGGAGTGATGAGTCTCAGGTGCTCCACCCCCTACCCTGATCCAGCTGCAGGACAAAGGGTGTTGCCAGAAAAGGACAAGGAAAAACTCCAAAGAGATTAGCGGTGAGTCCCGGGCTGACCCAACTGCCCTCCATCCCAGCAATCCTCTAACATCAGACCCACACAGCTGAGGTATGACTGAGAGGGACAAACCTGACAGCAAAGTTTCCCACCTACAGTCCTGTTTCAAAATAGAGCAGATCCAGAATCTGGATCAGGGAAGGATAGAGGGCTGAGCAAATATCAGAAGTAAAGCCTCTCTCACTGACACTGAACAATGGAACTAAACAGAAAAGTAAGAGATCTGTCACAAATGAGGAAAAACCAATGGAAGGCCACAGTAATTTCAACTGTAAAAAAGGGAAAATGCCTGAAAAATCAGGCCTCTAAGCACAAACAATGGGGCTCACAAACAACTGACCTCAAAATACAACATAAATTAAGGAATGGATGGAAAGAGTAAATAAGACTCAAGAAAGACAAGATGGAACACTGAAAGAATGTGTAGCAGGTTTTGGCCATAAAAAATTTCATCCAGGACATAAATAATAGGATGATAAGCATAGAAAGCAGAATTAATCTTACAGAAGAAAGAATCTCAGAATTTGAAGACCAGAACTAGAATTATCCTGATATGCAAAAAAAATAGAAAGAAAACTCAGAAAGAAAGAACAAAACCTACAAGAGATTCACGATTTATCAAGAGGCCAAACCTATGCTTGACTGGACAATGGAACTCAGAAGAAGAAAGTAAAATGGAGAACACCTTGGAGCAAGTATTCCAGCAGATACTCCAAAAAACATTCCCCATCTCACCAGAGACATGACCAGCCAAACACAAGAGATACAGAGAACCCCATAAAGGCATCAAATTAGAAGACCAACCCCTAGACACATAGTAATTTACCTGCACAAAGTCAGCGCAAAAGAAAAAATTCTAAAGGTCAAACTACTTACCAGGGAAACCAAATCAGAATAGCAGCAGACCTATCGGCAGAAACATGGCAAGCAAAAAGGGAATGGAGTCTAATATTTAAAGACTTCAAAGATAACAACAATTTCAACCAAGAATTTCCTACCCAGCCAAGCTCATCTTCATCAGTGTTGGAGACCTAAAACCCTTCCCAGACATCCAGTCTCTAAGAGATTATGTAGCTTCCATACCAGCTCTACAGGAGACACTTAAAACAGTATTAAGCAAAGAAGAAAGACACAAAAAGAATGACCACACACTTCCCAAGAGAACAGCAGAGCACAGAATCAACAGGGAATACAGAACAACAAGAAACTTGAAAATACACACATACATCAACCCCAAAGCCAAAAGAAAACAAGCAAACAAAGAAAAATCTTTATAAGAACCTCATGATAGGAATAAATAATCACATTTCAATAAGCAGCCTGAATGTGAATGGACTAAATGTACCACTAAAAAAGACACAGAATGGCAAACTGAATAAAAAACTATGATACAAATATTTGCTGCATCCAGGAAACTCATCTCATCACAAGAGACATACACAGACTCAAAGTTAAAGGATGGAAAACGAGTTTCCAGGCAAATGGATCACAAAGGATGACAAGAGTTGAGATCCTAACATCAGACAAAACAACATCTAAGCAATTTAAAATTGTAAAAGATACAAAAGGACACTACATAATGATAAAAGTTTCAACCCATCAACAAGAAATATCCATCCTAAACATATATGCATTCAACACAGGAGCACCAGCATTTATAAAGCAACTACTAAGTAAACTAAAAAAAAAAATTGACTCTACCACTATTATAGCAGAGGACTTGAATACCCCACCAACAGACCTAGATAGATCATTGAGGCAAAAAATCAACAAGGAAATCCGAAACCTAAACATGACACCTGACAAAATGGACTTAATAGATACCTACAGAATATTCCTCCCAACAACCACAGAATATACATTCTACTCATCACCACATGGAATGCACTCCAAGATCGATCAGATCCGTGGCCATAAATCAAGCATAAACAAATTCTATAAGGTTGAAATATTACCATGCCCCTTCTCAGTTCACAGTGGAATAAAAATAAATATCAACACCAACAAACTTTCTCTAAACCAAAGACATGGACACTAAATAGCATGATGCTGAACAATGACTGGGTCAACACTGAAATCAAAACATAAATTAAAAGATTTGTGGAAATGAATGAAAAAGAAGACATATCTTACCAAAACCTCTGACATGCCATGACAATAGTCCTAGGTGAAGAATTTATATATGAGCACACATCAAGAAAATGGAAAGATTGCTAGTTGGGAGCCTAAGAAATCACCTAAGGGAGCTAGAAAGAGAAGACCACCAAAACCCTAACTTTAGCAGAAGAATCCAAATCACCAAAATAAGAGCCCAAATACAGGACATAGAAGACAAAAATATTATAGAAAACATCAACAAAACAAAAAGCTGGTTCTTTAAAAGAATAACAAGATTGATGGACCCCTAGTTAGAAGGACCAAGAAAAAGAGAGGAAAAGCCCAAATAAACACAATCAGAAACACAGAAGATAAAATTACAACTGAACCCAAAGAAATGCATAAGATTACCAGAGATTACCATGTACTATGGAAAACTTGATAGCCTAAATGAAATGGAGGACCTCTGATATCACACAACTTCCCCAGGTTGAAACAAGAAGACACTGAAATAGACCAATAACAACCCAGGAAATTGTCTCTGTCATAAGAAAACTACCTACAAAATAAAGACCTAGACCAGATAGCTTTCCAGTAGAATTCTACAAAGTAAACAAGGAGGAGCTGATTCCAGTCCTTTTAAAAGTATTACAGGCAATTGAGAAAATGAAATTCACCCCAAATTATTTTACAAAGCTAACATCATATGGATACTCAAACTGAGTAAAGATCCAATAAAAAAAAAAGAGAACTACAGGTGAATATCCCTTATGATGAAAGATGCAAAAGTTCTCAAGATTCTAGCAAATCGGATCCAAAAATGCATCTCAAACATAATCCACCATGACTAATAGGCTTCATCCCCAGGATGCAGTGGGGTTCAACATCCATAAGACCATAAATGTAATTAAATACATCAACAGATGTTAAAACAAGAACCAGCTGGGCTCGGTGGCTCAGCCTGTAATCCTGCACCTTTGGGAGGCTGAGGTGAGTGGATTGCCTGAGCCTGTGGGTTCAAGACCCACCTGGGCAGCAAGACCTCATCTCTACAATAAATTAAAAAATCAGCCGGGCATGGTAGTGCACGCCTGTAATTCTGGCTACTCGGAAGGCTGAGATGGAAGGATCACCGGAGCCCAGCAGATTGAGGCTGTGGTGGCTGGGAGTGGCCACTGCACTCCAGTCTGGGTGACAGAGTGAGACTCCAACTCAAAAAAAAAAAAAGAACTACATGATTATATCATTAGATGCAGAAAAAACTTTTGATAAAATCCAGCATCCCTAGTTGATGAAACTCTCAAACACCTAGGTATAAAAGGAACATATCTCAAAATAGTAAGTGCCATCCATGATAAACCCACAGCTAGCATATTGCTAAACAGCCAGAAACTGGAAACATTTCCCTTGAAAACTGGAACAGCACAAGGCTGCCCACTCTCACACATCTTGTTCTACATTGTGTTTGAAGTCCTAGCTGCAGCAATCAGAAAAGAGAAGGAAATCAGGGGTATCCAAATAGGAAAACGGGAAATTAAGTTATCTTTCTTTGCTGAAGATATGATCCCATCCTCAAAAATCCAAAAGCATCTGTCAAAAACGTGCTCGCACTAATAAAGAACTTTGGCAAAGTCTCAAGCTGCAGAATAAATGTTCAAGATCCAGTTGCATTTTTATACACCAACAACATGCAGTCAGAGAACCAAATAAAAAGCACAATTCCATTCATAATAATCACACACACACACACACACACACATGCACACACACACACACACACGCACACACACACACACACAAATATCTCAGCATCTTCCTAACCAGAGAAGTGAAAGACCTTTATAATGAGAACTACAAAACACTGCTCAAAGAAATACAAGAAGACACAAAAATATAAAAAAATATTCCATGCTCATGGATAGTAAGAATCAATATTGTTAAGATGTTCATCCTATCAAAGACAATCTACAGATTCAATGCAATACCCATTAAATTACCAACATCATTCTTCTCAGACCTGGAAATGACAATCAGAAATTCAAAGGAAAACATAAACGACCACGAATAGCCAAAGCAATCCATAGCAAAAAAAATAAAGCAGGAGACATCACACTTCCAGATCTCAAACTTTACTATAAGGCTACAATAATCAAAACAGCCTAGTATTGGTACAAGAACAGGCATATAGACCAAGGGAACAGGATAAACATTCTAGAAACAAAGCCTCAATTTCTCAACCAACTCATCTTTGACAAAGCCTCCAACAACAATCACTGGGGAGGGGAGAACCTATTCAGTAAATGGTGCAGGGAAAGCCAGCTGATCACATGCAGAAGATTGAAACAGGACCCCTACATATTACCATACACAAAAATAAACTCTAAATGGATCAAAGACCTAAACGTAAATCTCAAACTATAAGAATCTTAGAAAATGCAGGAGACCTGTAATCCCGCTCCTTTGGAAGGCTGAGGTGAATGGATTGCCGGCGTCTGCAGGTTTGAGACCCACCTGGGCAACTTGGTGAGACTTCATCTCTACAATACAAAAATTAGCGGGGCATGGTAGTGTGCACCTGTAGTTCCAGTTACTTGGCAGGCTGAGGCAGAAGGATCACCACAGCCCAGCAGGTCAAGAAAGAAAATGCAGGAGACACTCTTATGGAAATTGGAACTGGCAACCAATTTCTGATCAAAACCCTAAGTGCCCATACCTTAAGAAATAAGATAGACAAGTGGGACCTCATCAAACAGAAAAGTTTCTGTAATGCAAAAGAAATCATTAAGAGAGCGAGGAGACAGCCCACAGAATGGGAAAAAGTGCTTGCCAACTGTATATCTGACAAAGGTCCAGCATCTAGGGTCTACAAGGAACTCAAACGTACCAAAAGGAAAAAACAAACAACCACATTTAAAAAGTGGACAAAAGATATGAATAGACACTTTCCAAAAGAAGATATATGGGCAGCCAACAGACAAATGAGAAAGTGCTCAGTCTCACTCATCATCAGAGGAATGCAAATCAAAACCACACTGAGATACCACCTAACCCCAGTAAGAATGGCCATCATTAATAAAACAAACAACAACAGATGCTGACGAGGATGCAGAAAAAAAGGAATGCTTCTACACTGCCGGTGGGAATGCAGACTAGTGTAATGTCTTTGGAAGACAGTGTGGCAATTTCTGATAGAACAAGAAATTGGCCTTCCTTATGACCCAGCAATTCCCCTATTAGGAATATACTTGGAGGAATTCAAATCATTCTACAAAAAAGATACCTCCACATGCCTGTTTGTTGCAGCTCTATTCGCAATAGCAAAAACATGGAGCAAACCATGCTGCCCACTGAAGTTGGACTAGATTTTAAAAAAATGTGGTGCATATACACAGTGGAATATTATGCAGCCATAAAGGACAAACATATAGACTTCACAGCAACTTGGATGGGTTTGGACTCTATCATACTTAATGATCTATCACAGAAACAAAGAACAGAGTACCATATGTTCTCACTCATAAGTAGACCTTGAACAATTATCATAATACTATAAAAAAGGGGTTGGCAGTAGTGGGAAACTGCCAAGGTGTGGTGGGGGTGGGATTGGCAGTTGAGGGAAACTGCCAGGGTAGGAAGGTGGACACCTCATCAAAAAGGGTACCTGCATAATGAAGATTTGTATACCTAACCCTGAATTTGTATCCCACATCTTTAAAATTAAAAGTAAAGGGGACGGGAACAAGATGGCAACAGCATAGGTGAACTTGTGAGATTCTCCAAATGTGAGTTCCCAAAAAGACTATTACTTCTCTTCCCCCATTCCCCAGCCCACCACCAGCCATGCTGGTGCGAGGCCCGGGGACCTTCAGTCCCATGCAAGGCCAGATATTGCGGCCCCCTGCTGCTGCTGTTCCACTGCGTGCGTGGGAGTCTCAGGTCCCAGCCCCCTCCCAGCTCCCTCCCTGGCTACACCGTCTCCAGCCCGGCACCCGGCACCAAGTCGCCGGTCACTCAGGGAGACTCTGGGCGCCTGCCCCTCAGAGACACACGTCCCATTCCTGGCTGAAGTATCCTGTGAGAGGCCCAGGGCCACTCTCATTGCTCACTGCCTGCCCTTTGGAGCTTTGGAGCTCTGGAACTCCAGGCCCACTCTGGCTGAGGCACTCAGCACGAGACCCCAAGCTGGGGGACCCAGACAAGTGGAGAAAAACAGATCTGCATAAACTGCCTCACCATTCTCCAGGCAGAGACTTCCATTGCCCCACCCACCTATCAACAAACTTTACCTCAGTTCCGAAGGCCAGATATTGTGGCCCCCTGTTGCCACTGTTCCACTGCAGGCATGGGAGCCTCAGGTCCCAGCCCCCTCCCAGCTCCCTCCCGGGCTACACCATCTCCAGTCTGGCACTCGGCACCAAGCCACCAGTCACTCAGGGAGGCTCTGGGCACCCGCCCCTCAGAGACACCAGTCCCATTCCTGGTTGAAGTACCCTGTGGGGGGCCCAGGGCAACTCTCAGTGCTCACCGCCTGCCCTTTGGAGCTTTGGAGCTCTGGAACTCCGTGCCCACCCTGGCTGAGGCACTCAGCGCAAGACCCCAAGTTAGGGGACCCAGACAAGCAGAGAAAAACAGATCTGCCTCGCCACTCTCCAGGCAGAGACTTCCATTGCTCCGCCTACCTATTAAACAAACTTCACCTCAGTTCCTAAGGCACTGGCACGAAACAGGAGACAAAGCCCCACCCCAATGGTGTGAAACAGGAAACAAAGCCCCACCCCTATGCTGCAATGAAAAACAAAGGGGAGAGGCCAGAATCAGAGATCAGAGAAGTGACTTTAGTCTGGTCGCTTATTTTGACTTATGATTTTATCATTGTAACTGTTGGTTTTGATCACGTTTGTTGTTTACCTTTTGACTTGCACTGTTTTTTGATTTTATTGGCCTGTCTCTGTGTAGCTATCAGTACTCTTTAGGGAATCTTTCTTATGTGTCTTTCTTCACTTCTTCCCGGCCTTATGTCTCTTTCTCACCTGATAGTTGGTATGTATATCTGTTTTCCCTCTCACTCTTCTCTCTTTCTAACTCCCTATTGGCCCCTCTTCCTCCATTATTTTCCTCTTTTATACCCCCCTTTTTAATCTAGGGACCAAGACTACATACTGCTGAATGGACAGATTGTAAGGCAGAGGGAAATAGGTTCCAGTGTGCTCATACACCTGTTCATGGATGCTAGAATCAGCATTCTGAACCACAGCTTCCCTCTCAATTAAACCTCAAAACTGCAAAAAGTACAGATTGCAGCATATGCTCCAACCTGAAAAGTGGACAAAACCAGAAGACCCTCATAAGGAAGAACAAGATATTGCAGAAGAGAAATAAAAGCAACCCCACCTTCCCTCAAAAACAAAATAGAAGAAGGGGAAGGAAAGGGGGAGAGACAGAAAAATCTACACAAATGAAGAAAAACCAAAAGAAGAGTATGGGTCTATCCCAGACCCCTGGGAGGGCAGACACTGAGAAAACTGACTTCGGAATGCAAAACAATGAAGAGCCCACAGAATGAGGGTCTCAAACTAAAAATGTAGATATCAAAACAATAATGGAGAGATTAAAAAGAATTGAGGAGACACAAGAAGAAACTAGGAAGGAGCTGATATCTGAGATAACAGTAATAAAGAAAACTGTGAATGAAATAAATAAGAAACTGATAAACATGGAAAGCAGAACTACCCAAGCAGAAGAAAGAATCTCAGAGCTTGAGACCCAAAATATAGAAATAACCCAAATTCTTAAAAACACAGAAAATAAGCTCAAAAAGACAGAACAAAACCTTAAAGAGATGAGCGATTACCTCAAGAGGCCAAACCTAAGAGTAATTGGACTCCCTGAGGCAGAAAGAGAGACAGAGACCACATTGGAACAAACTTTCCATGAGATCATTCAAGAAAACTTCCCTTATCTAATCAGTGATGCAAAAATTCAAACACAAGAGATTCAGAGAACCCCTGCAAGACAACAAATGAGAAGACCAACTCCTAGACACATAATAATTCACCTAAACAAAGTAGGCACAAAAGAAAAAATCCTAAAGGCACAAAGAGTAAAAGACCAGATCACCTACCATGGAAGACCAATCAGAATAGCAGCAGATTTATCTACAGAAAACCTGCAGGTTAGGAGAGCTTGGTGCCCTGTATTCAAAGTCCTAAAAGATAAACAATTTCAACCAAGAATAACCTACCCGGCCAAGTTAAGGTTCATCAGTGAGGGAGAATTAAAATATTTCCCAGATATCCAATCCCTAAGAACTTATACTGCCACCAAACCATCTCTACATGAAACACTTAAAAAGTACTAAACACAGAAGAAAAGGAAAAAAGAACAACGTTCTTCACAAGAGTACAGGGAAAAGAATAAAATACTCATGAACCAACTCCCAAACAAAAAGAAAGACAAAAAAAAAAAAAAAAAAACCAAGTGGAAAAACAACTCTATAAGAACTCTATGATAGGGATGAACTCTCACATTTCAATAATTAGCCTGAATGTGAATGGACTAAATGCACCACTGAAAAGACATAGAATGGCAAAATGAATAAAATATCACCAGACAACAATATACTGCCTTCAAGAGACGCACCTCACTAGAAAGGACATACACAGACTCAAAGTAAGAGGATGGGAAACAAATTTTCAGGCAAATGGAACACAAAAGAAAGGAGGAGTCATGATCCTAATTTCAGAAAAAAATACCATTTAAGCTATCAAAAACTAAAAAAGATACAGAGAGCCACTACATAATGATAAAAGGTTCAATCCATCAACAAGAAGTATCTATCCTAAACATATATGCACCCAACATAGCTACACCAACTTTCATAAAACAACTTCTAGGAAAACGAAAGAAAGATCTTGACTCTAACACCATCATAACTGGGGACTTTAATACCCCACTCACAACCCTAGACAGATCATCAGGACAAAAAATCAGCAAGGAGATCCGGAACCTCAATGAGACTCTGGACCAAATGGACTTAATTGATACCTACAGAACACT
Organism: Carlito syrichta; assembly: GCF_000164805.1. Classification (NCBI taxonomy): domain Eukaryota; kingdom Metazoa; phylum Chordata; class Mammalia; order Primates; family Tarsiidae; genus Carlito; species Carlito syrichta. The sequence goes on from NW_007249185.1 coordinate 140,861, forward strand.
CCATCCAAAGACCACAGAATACACATTCTACTCATCACCGCATGGAACATATTCTAAGATCAACCACATAATTGGACACAAATCAAGCATAAGCAAATTTAAAAGGACTGAAATTCTCCCATGCACCTTCTTGGACCACAGTGGAATAAAAATAAAAATTGACACCAACAAGGTCCCCCGAAAACCCACAAAGACATGGACACTAAACAGTATGATGCTAAACAACCCCTGGGTCAATGAAGAAATCAAAACACACATCAAAAGTTATCTGGAAACAAAATAAAATGAAGAAACATCTTACCAAAATCTCTGAGACACCTTGAAAGCTGTAGTA
>NW_007249185.1:141224-142417 GCF_000164805.1 Carlito syrichta
AAGTCAAAAGATAATACAAAAAAAATCAATGAAACAAAAAGCTGGTTCTTTGAAAGGATAAACAAAATCGATGATCCCCTAGCCAGACTGACCAAGAAAAAAAGGGAAATAAAACCAAATAAGCACAAAGAGAAACACAAAAGATGAAGTCACATCTGACCCTGAAGAAATACAAAAGATCATCAGAGACTACTACGTACACTTGTATGGAAACAAACTTGAAAACCTTAAGGAAATGGAGGACTTTCTGACATCACACAACCTACCTAGCTTGGAACAAAAAGAAATTGAGACCCTAAATAGACCAATAACAATGAAGGATATCAACTACATAATAAGAAAACTTCCTACTAAAAAGCCCTGGTCCAGAGGGCTTCCCAGCAGAATTCTACATGACTTTCAAGGAGGAGCTGATACCAATCCTACTGAAGGTACTCCAGGCGATTGAAAAAGATGGAACTTTCCCCAAATCATTTGATGAAGCCAACATCACATTGATCCCAACCTAGGTAAAGATCCAACAAAGAAAGAGAACTACAGGCCAATATCTTTGATGAACATAGATGCTAAAATTCTCAACAAGATCCTAGCAGAGGACGGGGCAAGATGGCAATGGCATAGGTGAACTGGTGAGATTCTCTGAACGTGAGTTCCCTAAAAAGCTATTACTTCTCTACCCCCATCCCCCAGCGCACCACCAACCATGCTGGGGTCAGGCCCGGGAACTTCAGTCCCACGCAAGGCCAGATATTGCGCCCCCGCCCCACTGCTGCCGTTCTACTCATGTGTGGAAGTCTCCGGTCCCAGCCCCCTCCAGATCCCTCCCCGGCTGCATTGTCTCCAGCCCAGGCACCTGGCACCAAGCCGCCGGTCACACAGGGAGGCTCTGGGCGCCCGCCCCTCAGACACACCGGTCCCATTCCTGGCTGAAGTACTCTGTAGGGACCCAACGCCACTCTCGCCACTTACAGCCTGCCCTTTGGAAATTTGGAGCTCTGGAACTCCGGGTCCACCCTGGCTGAGGCACTCAGCATGAGACCCCAAGCCGGAGGACCCAGACAAGTGGAGAAAAACAGATCTGCTTAAACTGCCTCACCATTCTCCAGGCAGAGACTTCCATTGCCCCGCCCACCTAGCAACAAACTTTACCTCATTTTCCTAAGGCCAGATATAGCAGCGTGCAGGGAAGTTTT
>NW_007249185.1:143141-144899 GCF_000164805.1 Carlito syrichta
AGAGGCTGAATCGGAGATCACAGAAGTGACTCTAGTCTGATCGCTTATTTGACTTATGATTTATCATGAAACTGTGGTCTAGATTACGTCTGGTGTTACCTCTGACTTATACTGTTCTTGATTTTTTTGGCCAGTCTCTGTGTAGCTATCAGCATCTTAGGGAATCTCTCTTACCTGTCTTTTTTCACTTCTTCCCAGCCCTGTGTCTCTCTCTCACCTGATAGTTGGTATGTATATCTGTTTTCCCTCTTGCACTTCTCTCTTTCGCTTATTTTGACTTATGATTTTATCATTGTAACTGTTGGTTTAGATCACGTCTGTTGTTTACCTTCTGATCTACACTGTTTCTCGATTTTAGTGACTTGTCTCTGTGTAGCTATCAGTACTCTTTAGGGAATCTTTCTTACGTGTCTTTCTTCACCTCTTCCCAGCCCTGTGTCTCGTGCTCACCTGATAGTTGGTATGTATATCTGTTTTCCCTCTCACACTTCTCTCTTTCTAACTCCCTATTGACCCCCCCTTCCTCCATTATTTTCCTCTTCTATATGCCGCTTTTTTAAATTTAGGGACCAAGACTGCATACTGCTGAATAGACAGACCGTAAAGCAGAGGGAAAAGTGAACAAAGCCAGAAGACCCTCATAAGGAAGAACAGGTCATTGCAGAAGAGAAATAAAAGCAACCCCACCTTCCCTCAAAAACAGAATTGAAGAGGGGGAGGGAAAGGGGGAGGGGGAGAAAAATCTACAGAAATGAAGAAAAACCAAAAGAAGAGTATGGGACTCTCACAGACGCCTGGGAGAGCAGACACTGAGAAATCTGACTTTGGAATGCAAACAATGAAAAGTCCCCAGAATGAAGGGTCTCAAACTGCAAATGTAGATATCAAAACAATAATGGAGAGATTAAAAAGAATTGAGGAGACACAAGAAGAAACTAGGAAGGAGCTGATATCTGAGATAACAGTAATAAAGAATACTGTGATGAAATAAATAACAAATTGATAAGCATGGAAAGCAGAAGAAAGAATCTCAGAGCTTGAGGACCAAAATATAGAAATAACCCAAACTCTTAAAAACACAGAAAAATAAGCTCAAAAAGACAGAACAAAACCTTCAAGAGATGAGTGACTACCTCAAGAGGGGCTAACCTAAGAATAATCAGGACTCCCTGAGGCAGAAAGAGAAACAGAGACCACATTGGAACAAACTTTCCATGAGATCATTCAAAGAAAACTTCCCTTATCTAATCAGTGATGCAAAAATTCAAACACAAGAGTTTCAGAGAACCCCCGCAAGACAACAAATGAGAAGACCAACTCCTAGACACATAATAATTCGCCTAAATAAAGTAGGCACAAAAGAAAAAATCCTAAAGGCAGCAAGAGAAAAAGGCCAGATCACCCACCATGGAAGACCAATCAGAATAGCAGCAGATTTATCTGCAGAAACCCTGCAGGCTAGGAGAGCTTGGAGTCCTATCTTCAAAGTCCTAAAAGATAAACAATTTCAACCAAGAATAACCTACCCGGCCAAGCTAAGCTTCATCAGTGAGGGAGAATTAAAATCTTTCCCAGATATCCAATCCCTAAGAACTTATGCAGCCACAAAACCATCTCTACATGAAACATTTAAGAAAGTACTAAACACAGAAGAAAAGGAAAAAAGAACAACGTTCTTCACAAGAGTACAGGGAAAAGAATAAAATATACACTAACCAATCCCAAAACGAAAAGAAAGACAAAAAAAGAAAAAAGAAA
>NW_007249186.1:0-937 GCF_000164805.1 Carlito syrichta
AAGAAATGTGAGATTATGTAAAATATCCAACCTTAGTTTCATAGTTGTTCCTGAGGAAGAAGAGAGAGCAAAGTGTTTAGAAAACCTATCTGAGAGAAAAATTTAGGCAAACTTCCCTGGCCTTGCCAGAGATTGAAACATCTAGATGTAAGAAGACCAAAGATTTCCTGGCAAATTCCCTGTCAAAAGATCATGCTCAAGGCATAGAGTTAGGTTATATGGAGTCATTGAGCAAGGAAGAATTCTAAGAGCATTGAGATAAAAGCATTCAATTGCTTATAAAGGCAGAGCTATCAGACTAACTGCAGATTTCTCAGCAGAAACTCTACAAGCTAGAGGGGACTTGGGCTCTAACATCAATCCCCTCAAACAGAATAACTGTCAGTAAAAATTTTGCATTTCACATAATGAAGTCATTTTTTTTTTAGTTGGAATCTCTGTCACCCAGACTGAAGTGCAGTGGCACGCTTCCGGCCACTGCAGCCTCGACCTGCTGGACTCCAGCCATTCTTCTACCTCAGCCTTCCAAGTAGCTGGAACTACAGGTGTGCGCTACCATGCTGGGCTAATTTTTTAATTTATTGTAGAGATGAGGTCTCGCCAAGTTGCCCAGGTGGGTCTCCAATCCGCGGGCTCAGGCAATCCACTCACCTCAGCCTCCGAGAGCATGGGATTACAGGCTGAACCACCGATCCGGGCTGCAAATGAAGTCTTATAAATGAAAATGAAATAGAAACATTCTGAGAAAAGCAAATGCTGAGGGAACTTGTCATCATGAGACTGGTTCTACAAAAAATACTAAAAGGAATTCTAAACATTGAAACAAAAGATAAAAATTCATCACTAAAGCAACACTGGAAATTATAAAGCTCACAGAACCCATAGAATACCAATGCAATGAAGAAAACAAAGCAACTAGGTAAAATTCAACATAATA
>NW_007249186.1:1377-7337 GCF_000164805.1 Carlito syrichta
AATTCATAAATCATGCAGGGAAAGGTTTTATTGGTCAGGTCTTTCTGTGCTGCAGGTGACCAACACTCAATTTCACAGTCTAAGGCAAGCAACAGAAGAAACACAAGACCTTTCAATGAATTATGGGACTCAGCTACAAGAGGTTCATGCAAAGTTGGATCTAGGGTTCCAGATGAGTTAGAGTCTCAAGTCAATCTCTTTCTTTCTTGCTCTCTATCTCTCTCTATCTCTATCTCTCTGTCTCTCTTTCTTATCTGTTTTCTATAAAATATTTTAGAAAATTTTGTTCAACAGTAGCAACTGACATAGTTGCAATTCATTGTTTCACTATTCCTGGTGAAAACAGCATATTTGCTTCTTGATAACTCTGAAAATATCTCAAATCATTTATAGTTTGCCAGGCATTGAATTGTGTGGCCTCTACTGGAATCAGGTAGAGATCTCATACACCTTTTATCAAGAGAGGTAGCTGGCAAATTTAACATGTTCATTTACCACAAGAACATTAAGACAATTAACATAACCATGTATATTTACGTGATGTGCCTGGGTATGCAAGCTCAAGTTTTCTAATTATATATATGTCTTAGATATGTATGTATTACTTTTTTGTTATATATATTTTTTCTAAGAGACCCATGAAGTAAATGAAGAATGCATTATTTTTTTAAAAGGAAGCATGGATGTTCATCTTTTCCTAGACATTTTACGTAACTAACTTTTTGTAGCTACTGTCATTTTGATTACATGTAATCTTTTGGTCAGTCAATAATCATCACTTATTGATCTGGAAGAAAGTATTATGGATACACTCAAGAACAAAAAAAAATCCATCCACACATTCATTAAACTTAGTTGGGATATGTTAAACTATCTCAAGAAATGTGTATATAACAAGTGCCAAAGGATTGGCAGAGTAGAGGAAGCATATAATAGTTCAAAGAAGAAAGGAGACAACAGAAATTTGAGCTGATTGTGAAAGGTTTCCCAGGGATGGTATCAATGTATGAGTTTGAAGAATATATAAAATTAGCATGTGTCATTAGAATCTATTCTAGATTATGGAAAAGTGATAGTGTGACCAAAATTAATAGAAAGCAATGGCCAAAGAAACATTTGGCACCCAGACTTTTCAGGGGTTATTTTATGTGACAATGTACAAATTATTTCAATCATCTTGTTAACACACATCATCTGGAAAATAAATATACTCAGGCACATAATTTAAATTTTTTTCATAATACTAATGATAATTTATGAACGCTTGCTATTTGAAGATCTCTGAATTAATCATCTTACCATGATGAATTTGTTTAATCTTCACAATGACCCCATTATGTAGACCCCACTATGTAGACTCTTTAACTTAAAGGGTGGCATTAATCAGCAACTTTTAACAAGTATCATCGGAATATTGTTTAAAAATGCAGATAATCAGTTTCCATACTACACTGAGTTAAGGAGCATGAATTTGAAAGAGATTCAAAGATAATAAATTTGTGGAATCAGTTTTGAGAAGCCCTGATGTACAAATACTATTAATATCATCACTTTATAGAAATCTTACCAAACAGCTGCAATAGTTTCTTCAAGATCAATCAGTTAAAATGTGATAAAACAAGTTTTTACCAAGGGAATTGGACCAAGCTCTTAGCCACTTTTCTGGTACCTTATGGTTCTGTGAATCTACACAGTGGATAATGAAGGTATTCAGTTGGAAAGAGAAGCATAGAAGGCTGGAGGTAAGATTGTATTGCAGCCTATGGAAATTAGTTCTAGGATAATTGATGTGTTTTAATTATTGAGAGTAGAGACAAAGCCGGGCTCGGTGGCTCAGCCTGTAATTCCGCACCTTTGGTAGGCTGAGATGAGTGGATTGCCTGATCCCCCGGGGTTTGAGACCCACCTGAGCAACTTGGCGAGACCTCATCTCTACAATTAAAAAAAAAATTAGCCGGGCGTGGTAGCGCGCGCCTGTAGTTCTAGCTACTTGGAGGGCTGAGGCGGAAGGAACGCCGGAGCCCAGCAGGTCGAGGCTGCGGTGGCCGGGAGCGGTCACTGCACTCCAGTCTGGGTGACAGAGTGAGACTCCAACTCAAAAAAAAAGAAAGTAGAGACAATAGCAGAAAATTATATGGTATCCCACTTAGAAATGTTACAATACATAGGCAATAAAAGAGTAATTTTTATTATAAGTATATGAAGATATCTCTAGAATGCTTGGAGTGATTTTTCCAGCGTATGTGACTAGAATGCTGAAATGTTTGTCTTCATTCATAAAGAATAGTTTAAGATAAACTCAAAGATACTTCTTCCTGAGATTAAAATACTTGCAAATAATAAAAATCTGAAAAAAATACGGATTTCTATATGCTTACATATTATTTCATTTCAACTCTTTCTCAATACCATAGCTTCATTTTTATTGCCTAAATCTATTTCTAGATGACACCAAAAATTCACTAGTCAATGTATTGTGCTGTCTCTTATTCTTATGTGATGACATAGAATCTTGAGTCCTTCCTTGTTACCTGGGCCTGGAGTTCCTGATCTCTGGGAAATATTTAATGAACTTGCAGGGTTCACTCAATAGTAAAGTAGAAATGAAGTTTCAATATTGCTCAGCACAACCCATTCCTGAGCAGTACTCTAAAAATTTGCTAGCTTCATAGCCCTTTTAAAAAATTGGCAACTGGAAGTTCTTGTGAAAATATTGTGATTTGTAATAAATAGTTTTGTTTTCCTGACTACAAATTTTTAGAAGAGGAACCTAAACTCCACAGAAATGAAGCTTTGTAGAGACTAGGCCAGTGAAAGGCAGTGATTTAGAGCATGTGCAAAGGGACTAAGAGCATGGACACTGGGATCACCCATACGCTACCATTCACTAGAATTTGGCATCTTTATTTAGTGACCTTAAGCATCAGTTTCTCAAATTATAAAATTAAATAAAAAGATACCAGTTCTGCATATTTTATATGGTTGTTGCTAGGTTATATATGATGATCTAAAAAGCAGCTGAATCCTAGTAAGAATTTATTACATATTATTGATCATTGTTTTTCTTATCTTTTAGGGAACTCTGAGCAATAGGCACCTTCCCCAGACTAGATAATAATCAAATCAATCTAATTCTTCTCAGAGTCTTTACATGAAGTGAAGAAAGAAGCAAAGAGCAATATGAAATTGAAGCAGAGCGGCGGCGACGCAATACAGCAGAGTTGCTAGACTGGGAGGACTGTCACAGAGCTACTGTAACAGCGAGTGCCGCAAGGAATGATAGCCTCATTCTCCTGAGTGTATGACCATTGAACTTGTATTGTCTGCTCTTGTGCTGCAGGACATTCTCGTGGATGAAAGCATTTGCATGCACTCAGCCTTATTTTCTTAGAGTTATACCTGAGTGTCGCATAATTGTTTGCTGTACAGAATGATGGCACTCTCAGCAGAACTTTTCATTTGATTGTGGCATACAGAAACACAACTGATTATTTAATGTTGCTTTTACTTGGATCCTACTTTTGTGTTGGACTCTATATTTTTCAATATACATGTTGAATTTTTATGTCAACTTTCATATATTGTGTATGAATATTAATAACTTTTTTATCTGTATGCTGTATAGTTTCATTATTGCACTGGTTGAGGATTCCATTGAATGTTGAAGAGAAGGTATACCACAGAAATTCTTAATGTACTCTTAAATTTTAAGGAGCTTTCTTACCATTTTCCTGTTAGTTTTAATTTCCATATAACTTTTGTAAACTCCACATACACATCAAGTAATTTGGCTTCCAGTCTTAGTTTGCTTAACTTTTTTTTAAAATCAAGAATCAGTAATAAGTACTGAATTTGGACAAATTATTTTTCAGTGTTTAGGGTTGTTTCATTCTCCATTAATTTATTAATGCCACAAATTCATCAAATTTTTTTAGTACTTAAAAGATGTGACCTTTTGCCTTTTCGTTTGCATATTTCTGATGAGAAGTCAGTTGTCATTTTTATCTTTGTTCTAAAGTTAAATAATCATTGCATTTCAGAAATGAACTTGAATAGTAATGTTTTTCTTTTGAACATATTTCTGGACCTAGGGCCTTGTTATATTTTATTAGAAATTTTGCTTCTATGTTCTACATGTGTGAATTTGAATTTCCTGCTTCCTATTTTCCTTGTTTAATTCTTCAGAAGATTTATTGTATCTTTATCTTTTATGCATAATCTGAATCTCTCTAATGAATAATATTGTCAAATATTTTACTTTTTGTGTGCTTATCTCACACCCTCATTTCTTCTTTAGTAAAAGGTCTATGCAAACCTTTGCTCATTTTTATTGAGATTTTTCTCTTATTGAGAATGTGCTTAATGAAATCTAGCTTATTTTGTTCACATTTATTTCCTTGTATGTGTTTTACAAATATTTTCTCTTCTTGTATTTTTTCTTAAAATGTCTTCTAAGAACCGAGTTTTGTTAGTCTTGATGAAAACCAAAGAGCCTTTGAAAATTTCTTTTTAAATTTTTACCTAAAATTTTGCCATACTTAGGTTTCCAATGTTTTAAAAACACTTTATAGTTTTAGGTTTTACACTTAGGTAGGAAATGCATTTCTTTGTATATGATTCAAAATAAGTGTCAAGATACTTTTAGCAGTTTTTCTAACACTGCACATTGGAAAGACTGAAATCCCTTCAAAGGATCAATAGATGGATTAATTTCTGGACCCTCTATTACCTTCTATTAATCTACACTTCCAGCATTTCTCTGTTAATGAAATATATTCTTTTTTCAAGTTTAATAAGCCAGAAAATTAGATTTAGATTTATATATATATCTCTTTTAAGTATGGACTTTTAAGTATCAAAACTGTTTGAGCTTTGTCCTACAGAGTTTTTATCTTTTTTATTGTATTTTATTTTTAAAGATATGGGGTACACTCAGGGTTAGGTATACAAGTGGTCATTGCACAGGTAAAGTGTGGGCTTCCCTGGAGAATTTGTATCTTATGCTTCATTTGTTCAATTCAAATATTTTTTTTTTATTTTCTTGTGATTTCTTTTGGATATGTGGTTTATTTAGAAATATGTTGATCATTTTTCAATCTTTGGAATTTCTGAGATTTTTTAAATTATTGATTTCTTCTTTAATACTTGACAGAAAATATAATTTGTGTGATTTTAACACTTTTTAAAATTTAAATTTTAAAATTAAAAAAAATTTTTTACTCTTATTTTATGGGACAAAACATGTTCTAACCTGGCAAATATTTCATGCAACTTTAAAGGTATACTGACTATTGTTGGACAGGGAATTGTCTAAATTAGATCAACTTTATTGATAGTGTTTTTCAAGGTTTTTATATACTTATTATGTTGTTGCCCAGTGTGTTATATCAGTTACAGAGAGATGAGTGATGAAGCTTGACACAATAACTGTGGGTGTCTCCTCCTTTTACTTCTATCAGTTTGTGTTTTTATGTATTTTCAAGGTCTGTTTGTTGCAGATACTTTTAGGACTGGTAATCTTGACGCACTCATCCCATTACCATTACATAACATTTTCATCATCCATCTTTCTTTCTTCCTTCTTTCCTTTCTTTCTTTTTTTGAGAAAGGGGTTCACTTTGTTGCATAGACTGAAGTCCAATGGCATAAAATTGGTTCACTATGGCCTCACACTCCTGGGCTCAAGTGATCCTCCTATCTCAGCCTCTCAAGTAATTGGGACTATAGAAATCCACCCCCATGCCTGACTAATTTTTCTATGTTTTGTAGAGACAGGGTCTCACTTTGTTGTGTAGCCTGGTCTTGAACTTCTCCCCTGCAGCATTCCACTCATTCCAGTCTCCCAAAGTGCTGGATGAGAGATGCGAGTCACTGCATCTTGCTCTATTTATTTCCATTTCCTCTCCTTCACATATTGGTTATTGTTGCTTCTGCCTTTTTCTGAAATCCTGAGAATTCTG
>NW_007249187.1:0-908 GCF_000164805.1 Carlito syrichta
ACTTGCTAGTCACCTAGCTAGACAGTCAGCTAAAAAACTGATTTAAGTCGCTGACTTAACTAGCTAGCCAGCTGGTAAGCCAACTGACTTGATTAGCTAGCTACCTACCTAGCCAGGTGGCTAGCCAGCTGAATTTTCTAGCTGACTTAAACAGCTAGCCAGTTGGCTAGCAAGCTGACTAAAATACCTAGCTACCTAGCTAGCCAATGGGTAGCCACTTTGAATTAACTAGCAGAATTAAACAGCTAGCCAGCTGACTAGCATGCTGTCTCAACTAGCTAACTGAACTGGTTAGCCAGCTGTCTAGCCAGCTGATTTAAGTAGTTGACATCACTAGCTAACCAGATGTCTAGCCATCTGACTTAACTAGTTAACTACATACGTGTCCCACATGCTTGCCAGTTGATTTAGTCATCTAGCTACGTAGGTATCCAGCTGGCTAGAGAGCTGACTTAACTAGGTGACCTCACTAGCTAGCCAACTGGCTAGTCAGCTGACTTAATGAGTTAGCTACCCAACTAGGCAGCTGGCTAGCCAACTGACTTAACTAGCTGACTTAACTAGCTAGCCAGCTGACTTTACTAACTGAAATAAATAGCTAGATAACTAGCTAGCTATCTAGCTAGCTAACTGACTTATGTTGCTGACTTAACTAGCCAGCTAGCTGACATAACTTGCTGACTTAACTAGCTAGCTACCTTGCTATCCAGCTGTCTTAGCTAGCTGAAATAACTAGCTAGCCAGATTTCTAGCCAAATGACTTAATAGCTTTTTAATGAGCTAGCGAACTGGCTAGCCAACTGACTCATTAAGGTGAATTAACTGGGTAGCGAACTGGTTAGCCAGCTGACTAACTAGTTGAGTAAAGAGCTAGGTAGCTGGCCAGTCAGGTGACTAAAGGAGCGAAT
>NW_007249187.1:2088-4208 GCF_000164805.1 Carlito syrichta
TATTTAACTAGCTGACTTAATTAATTAGCTAACTAATTTGGTAGCAGAGTTAAGTAGCTGACTTAAATAATTAGCTAATTGGTGAGCTAGCTGACTTAGCTAGCTGACTGTTTAGCTACCAGACTTAGCTGACAGCTAATTGGCCAGCGAGATAGCTAGTTGATTTAACGAGTTGGTTAATGAGTTAGCTAACTGTTTTAACTAGTTGATAAACGAGTAAATTAGCTGATTTAACTAGTTGGTTAAAAAGTTAGCTAGGTGACTTACCTTGATGACTGATAAGTCAGCCGACTACTTAGCTGGTTTAACACATTGGCTGACTACACGGCCGACTTCTTAGCTGGCATAAAGAGTTGGTTGATTAGGCGGCCGACTAGTTAGCTGGGTCAAAAATTTGACTGATGAGTTGGCCCACTAGTTAGCTCAGTTAACTAGTCAGAGTGCTGCTTTGCTGAACAAACTATTCGGCCGACTAGTTGACCAGGTATGTATCTGGCTTAACTAGTAGGCTTACTAGTTAGGTGGGCTAACTTATCAACTGACAAGTTGGATGAGTATTCGGCCGTTTGTTCAGTTAACTCAACTATTTGACTGGCTTGTAGGCTGACCAGTTAGATGACTAAACAAGTCGGCCTGCGTGTGAGCCGATAGGTGAGCTGACTTAACAAGTTGTCCAGTGAGTGAGCCGAATTGTCAGCTGACTTAACTAGTCAGTCGATAAATGAGCTGAATTCTCAGCTGATTTAACTAGTCCACCAGCGAGTGAGCCGACCTGTCAGCTGACTTAACTAGTCAGCCAGCGAGTGACCTGACTGGTCAGCTGAATTTAGTGTGCTGACGAGTGAACCAACAGCTCAGAAGATGTAAATAGTCGACCGACGATTGAGCTGACCGGTGAGCCGAGTTAACTAGTCGGCCTGCCAGTGAACCGATGGGTGAGCTGCCTTAACTAGTCAGCCAGTGAGCAAGTCAAATGGTGAGTTGAGTTAACTAGTCGGCTGGTGGGGAAGTCGGCTAGTTAGCTGAACTGTTAGCCTGCAAGTGAGTCAACAAGTTAGTTGACATGTTGATTGGTGAGCGAACCTACTAGTTTGCTGAATGGTTGGCAGGCGAGGGAGCTGACTAGTTAGCTGACCTGCTGGAAAGCGAGTGATCCCACTAGTTAGCTGACCAGCTAGCTGAGTTGCTAGCTCACTAGTTAGCTAAGTAAATAACTATTTTGCTAGCTGACTTAACTAGCTAGTTGACTTGCTAACTGGCTATCTAGCTGACATAACTAGCTAGCAAACAAGTTATCAAGCTGTCTAACTAGCTGACTTAATTAGCTTGTTAACTCGGTAGTTAGCTGGCTAGCTGACTTTAACTAGCTGAATAGATAGCTGACTTGCTGGCTGGCTTAACTAGCTGGCTTACTAGCAACATGACTAGCTAGCTGACTTAACTAGGTAGCTAAATAATTAGCTGACTTGCTAGCTGACTTAACTAGCTAACTGGCTAGATAGCTGTCTTAACTAGCTGACTAGCTAGATGGCTGGCTAGATGGCTAGCCAGGTGACTTAACTAACTAGCTACCTGGTTGGCAAGATGGCTACCAAGCTGTCTTAACTAGCTAGCTACCTGGCTGGCTAGCTGGCTAGCTAGCTAGCGGTCTGACCAACTGGATAGCAAGTCGGCTAAAATAGCCTGCCGGATAGCAGGACAGTCGAATTGCCAGCCAGCTTAACTAGGCAGTCATCCTGCTGGTCTGCTGGCTAGTCAGCTGGCTTAACTAGCTGGCCACCTACCTGACCAGCCTGCTAACCAACCGGCTTATGCTACCAGCCACCTAGCTAGCCAACCGGCTATCTAGCTGACTTAAAGAGCTGACTTAACAAGATAGTCATCCAGCTAGCCAGCCGGTTTAACTAGCAAGCTCTCTAGCTAGACACATGGATATCCACTTGAATTAACTAGCAGAAATAACGAGCTAGCCAGCTGGATAGCCAGCTGACTCACTAGGTGACTAAACTCGTTAGCCATCTGGCTATTCAGCTGATTTAACTAGCATACATCACTAGCTAAGCAGGTTGCTAGCCAGCTGACTTAATTAGTTAACTACATTCGTATCCTGCATGCTTGCC
>NW_007249187.1:4228-6004 GCF_000164805.1 Carlito syrichta
CCCGTTTGCTAACTAGCTAGCTATCTGACTCAACCAGCTGACTTAACCCTTCAGTTAACTAGCTAACTACCTGACTCAAGCTGCAGACTTAACCCATTAGCTATCTTGCAAGCTAGCTGTGTGAACAAGGTGGCTAAGTAAGAAAGCTGACTTAACTAGCTTACTTAGCTAGCTGACTTAACTACGTAGCTAAATAATTAGCTGACTTGCTAGCTGACTTAACTAGCTAACTGGCTAGATAGCTGTCTTAACTAGCTGACTAGCTAGTTGGCTGGCTAGATGGCTAGCCAGGTGACTTAACTAACTAGCTACCTGGTTGGCAAGATGGCGACCAAGCTGTCTTAACTAGCTAGCTACCTGGCTGGCTAGCTGGCTAGCTAGCTAGTGGTCTGACAAACTGGATAGCAAGTCGGTTAAAATAGCCTGCCGGATAGCTGGAGAGTCGAATTGCCAGCCAGTTTAACTAGGCAGTCATCCTGCTGGTCAGCTGGCTAGTCAGCTGGCTTAACTAGCTGGCCACCTATCTGACCAGCCTGCTAACCAGCCGGCTTAAGCTGCCAGCCACTTAGCTAGCCAGCTGGCTATCTAGCTGACTTAAATAGCTGACTTAACAAGATAGCCATCCAGCTAGCCAGCCGGTTTAACTAGCAAGCTCTCTAGCTAGACACATGGATATCAACTTGAATTAACTAGCAGAAATGACGAGCTAGCCAGCTGGATAGCCAGCTGACTCAACTAGGTGACTAAACTCGTTAGCCAGCTTGCTATTCAGCTGATTTAACTAGCATAAATCACTAGCTAACCAGGTGGCTAGCCAGCTGACTTAATTAGCTAACTACATTCGTATCCTGCATGCTTGCCAGCTGACTTAACTATCTAGATAACTAGGAAACCTGCAGGCTAATGAGCTGATTTAACTAGGTGACCTTACTAGCTAGCCAGCTGGCTAGCTAGCTTACTTAACTAGCTGACTTAACAAGCTAGCCAGCTAGCTTAACAAGCTGACTTAACTAGCTAGCTACCTAGCAAGCCAGCTGAATTTATTAGCTGAAATAACTAGCTAGATACCTAGCTGGCTCTCTAGCTAGCTAGCTGACTTGTCTAGCTGACTTAACTAGTCAGCTCACTGACATAACAAGTTGACTTAACTAGCTGGTTATCCAGCTAGTAAGCTGAATTAACTAGCTGAAATAACTAGGTAGCCAGGTGTCTAGCCATCTGACTTAACTATCTTCTTAACTAGCTAGCGTGCTGGATAGCCAACTGACATAAGGAGGTGACTTAACTAGCTAGCAAGTGGTAAGCCAGCTGACATAACTAGTTGATTAATGAGCTAGGCCACCTACCTGACCAGCCTGCTAATAAACCGGCTTATCTTGCCAGAAACCTAGCTAGCCAGCCAGCTATCCAGTTATTTTAACTAGCTGACTTAACTAGATAGACATCCAGCTATCCAGCCGGCATAACTAGCTAGACACCTAACTAGCCAGCCAGCAAGCCAGCTCACTTAACTCGCTGACTTAACTAGCTACTGAGCTGTCTATCCAGCAGACAAAATTAGCTAGCTACCAATGTCAGGTGACTACCCAGCTGACTTAATTAGCTGATTTAACCAGCTAGCCAGCAGGCTAGCCTGTTGACTTAACTAGCTAGCTAACTAGCCAACAAGATGTCTAGCCACTTGAATTAATTAGCTGACTTAACCAGCTAACCAGTTGGCTAGCCAGGTGACTCAACTATGTGACTTACCTCATTAGCCACCTGGCCAACCAGCTG
>NW_007249188.1:0-907 GCF_000164805.1 Carlito syrichta
AGCCAGCTGACTTAACTAACTAACTTAACTAGGTAGCCAGCTTACTTAACTAGCTGACAATTAGCTATCTACCTACCTAGTGATATGACTTAACTAGCTTCTTTAACTAGCTAGCTCCCTAGATAACTATCATATAGCTAGCTTACTTAACTAGCTGACTTAACTAGATAGTTAGGTGACATAACTAGCTGAATTACCTAGCTAGCCTCCTAGCTAACCAGCTGACTTAACTAGGTGAAATAACAAGCAGCCAGCTGTCTACCCATCTGAAGTAACTTTTAATAGTCAGCTAGCTAGAGAACTGACTTAATGAGCTGACTTAACTAGCTAGTCAGCTGGTTAGCCAGCTGAATAAACTAGCTGACTTACCTCGCTAGCCAGCCAGCTAGCCAGCTGATTTAATTGCCTAGCTACCTAGCTAACCAGGAGTCTATCCAGCTGACTTAACTAGCTGATTTAATGAAGTAGCTTGCTGGCTAGCCAGCAGACTTAACTAACGACCTACCTGACTAGGCAGCTATATAGTGAGCTGAAATAACTAGATAGACTGATGACTAGCCAGCTCACTTAACTAGCTACCTACCGACATAGCCTGCTGGTTTGTCAGCTGAGTTAACTACCTAATTACCTAGCTAACATGCTGGCCAGCGAACTGACTTAACTGTGTGACTTAACTAGCTAGCCAGCTGGATATCCAGCTAATTTAACTAGCTAGCTACCCTTCTTTGCATCTTGCTAGACTACTGACTTAACTAAATGGCTTAACTAGCCAGCTAACTAGCTAGCAAGATGGCAACTTCCTGACTTAACTAGCTAGCTACCCAGCTAGGCAATGGGCTGGCAAGCTGACTTAACTAGCTGACTTCTCCAGCTAGCCAGCTGGCTGGCCAGCTGACTTAACTAGCGA
>NW_007249188.1:1786-8201 GCF_000164805.1 Carlito syrichta
AGCTAGCCAGCTGGCTAGCAGGCTGACTTAACTGCCTAGGTACCTAGCTAGCCAGCTGAATAGCCAGCTGACTTAACTAGCTAGCTACCTAGTTAACAAGCTGTCTTTCTACTGACTTAACAACGTTTCTTAACTAGCTACCTATCTGGTAGCCAGATGACTTACCTAGCTAGCTACCCAGCTAGGGAGCTGGCTAGACATCTGACTTAACTTGCTGACTTAACTCACTAGAAAGCTAACTTAACTAGCTAACTTAATCAGCTAGCTATCTAGCTAGCCAGCTGACTTATCTAACTGACCTAACGAGATACCTAGCTGACATAACTAGCTGATTTGTTTAGCTAGCTTCCTAGCTAACCAGCTAACTTAAGTAGCTGAAATACCTAGCTAGCCAGAAGACTAGCCATCTGACTTAACTAACTTTTTAACCAACTAACCAGCTGGATAGCCAACAGACTTAATGAGGTGACTTAGCAAGCTAGTCAGCTAGTTGCCAGGTGAGTTAACTAGCTGACTTAACCAGCTAGTCAGGTGGCTAGCCAACTGACTTACCTAGCTGACTTAAGCTAGCAAGTTAGCAAACCAGCTCACTTAACTAGCTAGATACCTTCATAGCCTGCTGGCTAGCCAGCTGACATAACTAGTTGACTTGAACAGCTAGCCTGTTGGCTAGCAAACTGACATATCTAGCTAGCTACCTGCCTAGCCAGCTGGCTAGACAGCTGACTAAATTATCTGACTTAACCAGCAAGCCAGTTGGCTAGCCAGCTGACAACATGCTGACATCACTAGCTAGCCAGGTAGCTATCTAGCTGACTTAACTAGCTAGCTACATACATTGCCATTTGACTAGCCAGCTCTCTTAACTAGCTGAATAAACCAGCTAGCCAGCTGGCTAGCCAACTGACTTAACTAGCTCTCTCTAGCTTGCCTTCTGGCTAGCCAGCTAACTTAACTAGCTGAGTTAACTAGCTAGCTGCCTAGCTGGCCAGCTGACTTAAATAGCTATCTAACCAGCTAGCTACCTAGGAAACAAGCTGACTTAAATAGTTAGCGGCCTAGCTAGCTTGCTGAGTTAATCAGTTAGCTAATTATTATGCTTACTCATTATCTAATGTGCTAGCTAGCTGAAATAATTATCCGACTAAACTCGTAAGCTAAAGTGCTAGCTAGCTGACTCAGCCATCTGACTTAACTCATTAGCTAACTAGGTAGCTTATCTACTCAACCAGCTGACGCAACTCATTTGGTAATTAGCTAGCTAGCTGACTCAACCAGCTGGTTTATCCCATTAGTTAACTAGCTAACTACCTGACTCAACCTGCTGACTTAACCTGGTAGCTAACTATATAGCTAACTGTCTTAACCATCTGACTAAATTAGAAAGCTGACTTAAGCTGATTAGCTATCTGACTTTGCTTATCTAGCTTAATTAACTGACCGACTTAATAAGTTAGCTAGCTGACTTAACTACCTGAATTAAATAGTTAGCTAACTATTTAACTAGCTGAATAACTAGCTGCTTTAATAATTATCTAACTATTTAGGTAGCAGACTTAAGTAGGTGACTTAAATAGTTAGCTAACTAGTGAGCTAGCTGACTTAGCTAGCTTACTTAGCTAGCTAGCTGGTTAGCTAGCTGACTTAGCTAGCTGACATAACTAGTTGGCTATCAAGATAGCTAGCTGACTTAATGAGGTGGCTAACGAGTTAGCTAACTGTTTTACCTAGTTGGTAAACGAGTTAACTAGCTGACTTAACTAGTTGGTTAACGAGTTAGCTAGGTAACTTAACTTGTTGGCTGATGAGTCGGCCAACTACTTAGATTGTTTAACACGTTGGTTGCCTACTCGGTCAACATGTTAGCTGCATTAACAAGACGTTTGACGAGTTGGCCCACTAATTAGCAATGCTAACTAGTTGTCTGCCCGTTTTGTGGTCAACAAGTCTGCCGAATATTTGGCCTACTAGTTAGCTCACCTAACTTGTCAGCCGAATTGTTAGCTGAGCTAACTTGTCAGCTGACAAGTTGGTTGACTAGTCAGACGATTGTTTAGCACACTTTACTTCTTGGACAGCTAGTTGGTGGGCCAGTTACCTGACTTAACTAGTCGGCCAGAGTGTGAGCTGACAGTTGAGCTGACATAAATAGTCAGTGGTCAAGAGAGCCAACTGGTGAGCTGACTTAACTAGTCGGCCAGTGAGCGAGCCGACTTTAATCTGACTTAACTAGTCGACCGGCGAGTGAGCCGACTGGTCAGTTGACTTAACTAATCTGCCAGTGAGTGAGCTGACTGCTAAGCCGAATTTAGTTGGCTGGTGAGTGAGCCAACTGGTCAGTAGACTTAACTATTCGGCCGGCAAGTGAGCAGACCAGTTAGCCGAATTAACTAGTTGACCATCGAGTGAGCCAATGGGTGAGCTGTCTTAACTAGGTGACCAGCGAGAAAGCCATTGGTGAGCTGACTTAACTAGTCACCTGGGCAGCAGGCCAGCTAGTTAGCTGTCCTGTTGGCCTGGTGACAGAGCCGACTAGTTTGCTGACCAGTTGGCAGGTGAGCGAACAGACTAGTTAGCTGACCTGATGGAAAGTGAGTGAGACAACTAGTTAGCTGACCAGCTAACTGAGTTGCTAGCCCACTAGTTAGCTAAGTAACTACCTAATTTACTAGCTGACTAAACTAGACACCTGACTAGCTAACTGACTATGTGTCTGACATACCTAGTTAGCAAACAAGCAATCTAGATGTCTGTCTAGCTGACTTAACTAGCTAGCTAACTGGCTAGTTAGTTGGCTAGCTGACTTAATTATCTAGCTGATTAGTTCACTGACTAGATGGCTGACTTAAATAGCTAACTGACAAGCAACCTGACTACCGAGCTGACTTAAAACTAGCTGAAAACTTAGCTGACTTGCTAGCTGACTTAACCAGCTAGCTGGCTAGCTAGCTGACTTAACTAGCAGACTAGCTAGTTGGCTGGCTAGCTGACTAGCCAGCTGACTTAACTAGTTAGCTAACTGTTTGGCTAGAAAGCTAGCCAGCTGGCTTAACTAGCTAGCTACCTGGCTGGTTAGTTGGCTAGGCAACTGGATAGCTAGCTAGAAGGCTGGCCATCTGGCCAACGAGCTGAATTAAATAGCCAGCTGGCTGGCTGGACAGTCTGATAGCCAGCCGGCTTATCTAGCCAGCCATAATGCTGGTCAGCCAACTAGACAGGGGACAAATGGAGAGCCCCCTAACTGACCATCCTGCTAACCAGTCATCTTAACTTGCCAGCCACCTAGCTAGTCAACCAGTGAACCAGCTGACATAACTAGCTGAATGAAGTAGATAGCCATCTGGCTAGACAGCTGCCTTAACTAGCTAGCCACCAAGCTAACCAGCTAGCTAGCTAGCTCTCTTAACTAGCTGACTTAACTAGCTAGCCAGCAGGCTAGCCAACTGACTTAATTAGATAGGTACCTACCTAGCCAGAAGATTAGACAGTTGACTTAACTAGCTGACATAACAAGCTAGACAGCTAGCTAGCCAGCTGACTAAACTAGCTGGCTACCTAGCTAGCCCAATGGCTAGCCACTTGAATTAACTAGCTGACTTAACTCATTAGCCAGCTGGCTAGACAGCTGACTTAACTAGCTGACACCACTAGCTAGTCAGATGGCTAGCCAACTGACTTAACTAGCTACCTACCTATGTATCATGCTGACTTGCCAGCTGACTTAACAAAGTAGCCAGCTGTCTAGCCAGCAGATTTATCTAGCTTGCTATCCTGCTTTGCAGCTGGCTAGCCAGCTGACTTAACTAAGTGACTCAACTAGCTAGCTGGCAGATATATCTAGCTGACTTAACTATCTAGCTTCCAGCTGAATTAGGTAGCTGAAATATCTAGCGAGCCAGCTGGCTTCCCATCTGAAATAATTAGCTTTTTAACTCCCTAGCTAGCTTTTTAATTCCATCTGACATAATTAGCTTTTTAACTCCCTAGCCAGCTGGCTTGACAACTGAATTAACGTGCTGACTTAAATAGCTACCCAGCTGGTTAGCCAGCTGAGTAAACTAGCTGACTTAACTAACTGGCCAGGGGAGAGCCAGCTGGCTTAATCGCCTAGCTACCTAGCTAACCAGCAGCCTAGCAAGTTGACTTAACTAGCTGACTTAATGAAGTAGTCAGCTGATTTAACTAGGTGACTTAATGAAGTAGCCAGCTGGCTAGCCATCAAACTTAGCTAGCTATCTACCTAGCTAGACAGCTAGATAGCCAGCTGAATTAACAAGCTGATATAACTATATAGCCTAATGGCTAGCCAGCTAACTTAACTAGCTACATAGCCTGCTGGGTGACAGCTGACTTAACTATGTAACTACCTAGATAACAAGCTGTCCAGCGAGCTGACTTAATTAGGTGACATAACTAGCTAGCCAGCTACTGTTAGCTAACTGACTTAACTAGCTGACTGAACTAGCTAGCTACCTAGCTAGCCAGCTGACTTAAATAGTTAGCTGCCTAGCTAGCTAGTTGACTTAAACAGCTAGCTAACATATTAGCTTACTCGTTATCTAACATGCTAGATAGGTGACTTAGTTATCTTACTTAACTCGTTAATGAGCTAGGTAGTGACACAACCAGCTGACTTAAATCCTTAGCTAGCTAGGTAGCTAGCTGAGTCATCCAGCTGACTTAACTTGTTAGCTAACTAGCTTGCTAGCCTGCTATACCAGCTGACTCAACCCGTTTGCTAACTAGCTCGCTAGCTGACTCAGCCAGCTGACTTAATAGGGTAGCTAACTAGCTAACTACCTGACTCAACCTGCTGACTTTACCCGTTAGTTAACTCACTAGCTATCTTTCTTAACCAGCTGACGAAATTAGAAAACTGACTTAATTAGCTGACTTAACTGACTGATTTAGCTAGTTAGCTAACATAACTACGTGAATTAAATAGTTAGCTAACTATTTAACTGCCTGAATAACTAGCTGACTTAGCTAATTAAGTAATTAGTTAGGAAGCAGACTTAAGTAGTTGAGTTAAATATTTAGTGAAGAAGTGCGCTAGTTGATTTAGCTAGCTGAATTAGATAGGTAGCTGATTAGCTAGCTGACTTAGTTAACTGACTTAGCTAGTTGGCTAATGAGATAGCTAGCTGACCTAACAAGTTGATTAGTGATTTAGCTAAAAGTTTTAACTAGTTGTTAAACGATATAACTAGCTGACTTAACAAGTTGTTTAACCAGTTAGCTAGGTTACTTAACTTGTTGGCTGACGAGTCAGCCTACTAGTTAGCTGGTTTAATACGTTGGCTGACTATTCGGCCGACTTGTTAGCTGGCATAAAAAGTTGACTGAATAGTCGGCCAACTATTTAGCTAGGTTAACTAGTTGACTGACGAGTTGGCCTACTAGTAACTTGGTTAACTAGTTGGCTATCTAATTTGCTTACTTAACTAGTCATCCGATTAGTTGGCTGACTAGATAGCTGACCTAACTAGTCGGCCAACTAGTTTATGACTTAAATTATCGGCTGACAAGTTGGCCCACTAGCCGGCCAGTTGGTTAGCTAACTTAACTAGTTGGATGGCTAGTAGGCTGACCTGTTAGCTGACTTAACTAGTCAGTTGGCGAGTGAGCCAACAGGTTAGCAGACTTAAATAGTCGACTAGCGAGTGAGCCCACTGGTCAGCTAAAGTAACTAGTTGGCCAGTGAGTGAGCCAATTGGTCAGCTGACTTAACTAGTCGGCTGGTTGGTGAGTCAACTGGTCAGCCATCTTAACTAGTTGGCCAGCAAGTGAGCTGACTGTTTATGTAAATTTAGCCGGCTGGCAAGTGAACCAACTTGTCAGACTTAAGTAGTCGACCTGTGAGTGAGCCAACCTGTGAACCGACTTAACTAGTCAACCAGTGAGTGACCTGATGCGTGAGCTGCCTTAACTATTCGGCCAGTGATTGAGCTGACCTGTCAGCTGACTTAAGTAGTTGGCTGGTGAGCAAGCTGACTAGTTCGCTGACCTGTTGGCCTGCGAGCAAGTCAACAAGTTTGTTGACCTATTGGCTGGCGAGCAAGCTGACTAGTTTGCTGATGGTTAGCAGGCAAGTGAGCAGAATATTTAGCTGACCTGATGGAAAGCAAGTGAGCCCACTAGTTAACCGACCAGATAGCTGAGTTCTAGCCGACTAGTTAGCCAAGTAACTAGCTGGTTTGCTAGCTGACATAACTAGCTAGCAAACAAGCTATCTAGCTGTCTAGCAAGCTGACATAACTAGCTAGCTAACTGGCTTGTTATCTTTCTAGCTGACTTAATTATATAGCTAACTAGCTAACTGACTAGCTAGCTGACTTGACTAACTATGTGACAAGGAACCTGATAGACTAGCTGACTTAACTAGCTAGCTGATTAGTTAGCTGACTTACTAGCG
>NW_007249189.1:0-4857 GCF_000164805.1 Carlito syrichta
CATGTATTTTCATGTTAGAATTTCAAGAACCAAGAGCTATCCCAGAATTAGGAGGAAAATACACATGCTTCATTTTTTACTCCCATAATTGGGTAAATTGTTGATAAGATGAATCCAATTCTGCACATAATCTTATAAAATGTGTCTTCCATGGTCAGTGAAAATTTCTAATAAATCTGATAAAACTATAGATTAACTAATAAGGGGTAGTCAGTGACTAGGACCTGGGTCTGGATACTTTTATAGTTAAGTGCAAAACCATAAAACCTAAAATGCCCAAAGATACAGTTTATTCATACAATTAGATGATCTAAATTTACAGTCCTTATAAAAGGCTAATATTTTACTTAGATGAACCAAAGCATTTTAAAAATACTTTTTATCTACTTATTTGGGGCTGAACTATGTGAATCCAATCAGGTCCCTCAAATAGGAATCAAGCTAAGACACCTAGGACTGTCTCTGCCACAGAGGTCACAGGAGTTTACATATTTGTCATAGACTAAAAGCAGTGATGTACAAAAACACTTATGGGAACACAGAAAACGTCTGCATAATAAACACACCCTGGCAGATAGCCAGAAAAACAATATGGATGACAAAAGAGCAAGAAATGCCCATATGCTTCTCCTTTCCATAAAAGGATTATGTGCATGTGTACAGAGAACAAAAAACATGGACATTCGTATTTTATAATAAACAAGTATAACTATTTACATAACCTCATTTCAACCTTTCAACAACTCTATGTGATCAAGAAAAGTGAGAAACTGAGGCTGGGAGAGGGTGAGTGAGTCACCATCATCACACAGGTACACATTGCTGGTTGGTATTTGCACTGACTCTCCTGATTAATCTTACCTATGCTGCAAAACACTTTAAACTTTTCAAAAGAGCCTTGTTCAGACACAAGGTAAATTCTGCACTTAGTGCCATTATTGTACCAGTGAAAGAGAAACTAGTGGAATCATTCAGCTTGTTTATGTCATGTCCAATCGAGATTTTTAAACTTTTACACAATGCTTAGCAGTTTAGTGCCTTTCTAGAGAAGTAGGAGGCCAGGCATTGAGGAATATATGGGTCTCTTTCATTAGAGTCACAGTAGGCAAAGTTTGAATTTATATGTTTTGTGAGTCTTTTAAAAATACTTTCTAGGAAGATGTGTGAATTGGAGGAAGGATGTAAATAACGAAGCATTTACAATCCTTTTCTAACTTAGGTCAGATATACCTGCCAGAAACTTGTTTGCCTTGTTAATTTGTTCAGTTATTTCAGAGTTCAAAGGTACATTTACTAATAGAGTTCAATAAGCAATTTTTAAAAAAAAATCACGTTTCCCTAATAATTGATGATAGCATGGAACAGCTATTCCTTCTGTGTTTTGCTAGGAATGCCTCTTTCTAGTTGATTCTTAGAAACTTATGAGTGCAGGGTGTGAGCTGCCCTTGAGGTCTAAAGCTGATTTTAAATTCCGATTTGAATCTGATTCTGACCTGAAATTAGATGTTTAATCTATGGTAGGTTATAAGGGTAAAGAAAAAAATAATTGAAGTGCTTCACCCAGAAATTAAACTTGCTTCCTTTATTTCCTTACCTATGACACACTCTAGATGACTAAGTAATCTGAAAAAAATGTGATTGCTTTTTGATAGATAAAAAAATAGTTTAAATCAACATCGTTTATGAGTTTTATCCTAGCCCCAATTTAAACTGTAATATGAAATTGAATTCTTTCCTCACAGTAAATATTTTATAGGTCTTTGCCACAAATTTTCTATACACAAAGTCAGGAGTATCTAAAGAAATGTCTTTTGAGAATAAAATTCATTTCCTTTTGATGCAATTAAAGTAACATGCAGAGTGAGTCACTGCAATTGCATTACTCTTAAATTAAAACATAAATACAAGTGTGGTGCAGGGTCTCCCTGTCTCAGATGACACTCTCTGACATCAGTTCCTGGCTCAGTCCTCATGGCTGGTGCTGGGTGTTTATTAAGGGGCTGGTGGCCCTTGGCAGAGGGAGAGCTGCTGCACACACCAGAGCCATCAAGTTGACATGGCCCATGCAGATGACTTCATCCCGTTCATGGAAACAGACAGGTCCCAGTTGGCCGGGACAAGCATTTCAGTCATCCCTTAGAAAGTATCACTTTTCAAAGCTCGATTAAAAGATAATCTGTGTGTAATATATCTGGGTTTACGACGCATTCGGATTTCATCATTTCTAATTCCCAGTCCCCCAAACGAGCATGCTTACATTTGACATAACAAGTTGCCAGCCCACGAGGATTTTCCTTTGGTTTCTTCAAATGCTAATTATGTAACAAGTCTAATTCAGTTCATATGATTCACTTGAGCAGTAGGTACTTTGGTTACTATATAACTGTCAAAAGGGATGTGAAGCCTCTCTTCTTCCTCCAAAACAATCACGCTGTGTGCCCAGCTCCTTTGTGTGCAGTGTTCATGTCCACCTGTGCTATGAGCGAGGTTGGACTCAGAGCCACCACCAGCAGGTCTGTTCCTGTCCTGTGAATACAGAGGATGAGTATTAAGTCATTTGCTCACCAGCACAACTTGAGTAGATTTCTATATGCCTGTGAGAGTAGTCTCCAACTAAGAATACACGCTGAAACTCTGACAGCCCCAAATACTGATAAATGCATTGGAGCAGAATCTGGTTGAAGTGGTGTGTTTTCAAGCCCTGTAGCTCGCTGGATAAGAGCAAAGGTTATTTTGTGTCTGAAAACAAACATATTTCTGGAATAATTAATACACCATCTACTAAACTTTATTTCTGGAGAAAATCACATATACTGTCTTTATTGTAAATGCTTTTTCTTAAATTACAGGAGAGAAGCGTGCAAAACAAATCTGTGGAGAAATCCGAACTCCATAAATCAAACTCTTTTTATTTCCATTAACTCAAAGAATTTCTATGGAAGAAGATCCTTTTCAGAGGGGTTCTTCCAGCTGGGTGGATTGCGGGAGGCAAGGCCATGATAGCATTCCCTCCAGAGGCTGTGAGATCACCATGGTAACTGCCCCTTCCCTATCAATAAGCAAGAGCTATAGACATCAATATTGTGAAAAAGCCGCTTCCTTTTCCATGGTTATGACAATATGACCTAGTTTCAAGACTGAAATGTAACTCTTTTTGTGCAAAACAAACAATATCTTTGCTGATGGAAGTATTTTACTAGAATTCGGTGTAGATAAATACAAGAATTTTGAAGTCAGCCATTGTAGTCTGGTTTCAAGCAAGGCAAAATCTGCGCAGTAAGTCATGCAAGGATGCTACAGCTGCAGGGGGTGGTGTGTGTAGGTTCAGGAAGAAGAAAAAGGAACAAATGACACATCAGAAACTAAGGTGGCAACAGTAAAACAATGCATGCTCCCACCCAGCTCATGGAGTTGTTTACAAGAAGCACACACCTCAATAGTTGTCAGTGTTTGTGACAACTTCTTATCAGTAATCATCTCTAGATATCTAACTGTTACTGAGCAGGGCAAAACGAAATCAACATTTTCCAAATGAAATATATCTCCTTCCCAAGGGGGCAGCTAAGTTTTACTCACCAGCTTTGTTTTCACTGGCTGAAAGATCGACATCTAAGTCTCTAAATGACATCTCATTTCAGGTGTGCAAAATCAGCATTGCAAAGTTATCACAAACACTGATTTGTACAGCTCACTGTGCAGGCATCAGTAAATGTTTGCAAATATGTGAATGAACGTATAGGCTAAACAAACAACTCCAGCTTGTACTTATATTTTGTTTCAACCTGGGGCACTAATGAGCTTAGTCAATGATGAGGATAAAATAATCAGCATCAGGAAGTGGGGTGTGGATCTTTTCACTTCTTCACAATTTCTAACATCCTCTTACTCGTCTACCAGACACTGCGCTGTTGCCATAATGATCACATCCCACCCCCACTTATAAGAGTTTCCTTACTTCCCAAAGCTTATTCTTTATCCCTATTTTCCTGACAGAAACCAGTGCAGACACATATGTGCCTACCTGCATTCCAGAGCTTTCTAAATAAGACCGCCCTGACATGAGTCTCTTCCTTCTCCCATTCTTGTATACCTACCTATATACCTGCTACCTTCACATAGTCAGTCTACCTTCCAAGTACAGTTTGAATGTCCTTCTTCAGGAAGTCTTTGGAACCTTGTTGATCTTTTTCAGGATGCATTCATTTGTTTCAATCATTTGTTAATCAAACATCTAGGTGCCTACTAGTCTGTGCCCTCAAAGAGTTTTATGTTCTAGCAGGGAAAACATGTTTGAGGAGTGCTGAAAATTCAGGAATCAAGTAGGGGGTCTGCAACCAAAGATAACAGGGAGCTCTGGGGCCGGGCTTTTGAGGGAGTGTCATTCAAAAAGAAGGAACCAGCTCTGCAGAGAACCGGAAGGGCCATTCCTACTGAGCCACGTGAGTGCAAAGACACAGAGGAAAGAAAGAGCTGACTGGTGAGAGGTGGCCACAGAAAGGAGATCGACAGAGATGCGCATGGGAAGGGGGAGAGCATGCTCAGTGAAGGGGAACACACAAAACACTCTAAATAGAAAATGGGTGAAATGCAGGAACAGGTATTTCTTGGCGAATGAGATACAGAGGGCAGGAAGCATTTGGATGGGGAGGGGAGTTGGGAGCTGCAGGCCCAAGAGGGATGGTGGAGAGCGAGAGGAAGGGGATGACCACATGGCCAGGGGACCAGCCTGGGCTAGGAAGACAGGGTCAGACAATCTTGATGGTTCATACAGCTATATGTCACAGAATATGCACCAGAGTAACTAGGCAGCGTTGCAATGTTCCCCAGGTAAACTCTCAAGAGTCTGTTTACAAGAAA
>NW_007249190.1:0-5856 GCF_000164805.1 Carlito syrichta
TTGAAAATATAAGAAGGGGCTTAGAGAGGAAATGTTGAGATCCGATATCTGGGGTTCTTGGACATAGCAGATGCCTGGGTATTTACTTTTCTTTAATAAGGAAATGCAATTGTCTTATAGTATGATACTAACAAGGGCAAGATCATGAGCTTGGTATGGGAAGCCCTGGCTTTGCAGTTGTGATCTTGATGTGCACTGCCATGGATGTTATGGTTAAGTGCTCTTAGCTCAGATACTGTGGAACACACACTTCCAGAGCCTTGACTTCTTTATCTGGAAAATTAGAGTGGTACCTGCATCATGGGAAGATTGTTGGAGGCTTATGTGATCTAATCCGTGTGAAGTGCCTGCCTAACAGAGTCAAGCACTGTGTATGTGCTTGGCAACCGTGCATCAGCTTGCTTCCTTCTCTGGTCAAAGTGCTGGGTGTCAGTCAGTATAATGGGGCTGAGACCCTTTTTCCTAACCATCCCCTGCTGTCCTGCAGAGATACTGATCACAAGGGGACTCGATAAGAGAGGAAGTTGGGATTGCTACAAACACATAACTACCAGAGCAACAAACAACCAGGGAATGGGGGGAAAAAAGATTACTACTCCTCGTCCTCCCCTGGAGAAGAAGCAAGAGCAGTTTGAAAATTTTCAATTTAAGCTGTGCTTTCTGTTCTCCTAGTATAGTTTTAAAGGAAAATTAAAAAGCATTTTTCACAGTGCTTATTTTTTTCCTCTGTGAATACAAACGATTATTGAAACAATCCATACTCGCAGGCAAGACAAAGGCTCTGTAATCCCAGACTCAGAAACCGCTGCTATTAACCAAGAATGTATGTTCTCTAGATCTGTGTTGTTCAATAGGACAGCCAGCCGGGCTCAGTGGCTCAGCCTGTAATCCTAGCACTTTGGGAGGCCGAGGTGAGGGGATTGCCTGAGCCCACGGGTTCAAGACCCTCCCAGGCAACTTGGCGAGACCTCGACTCTACAATAAATCAAAAAATGAGCTGGGCGTGGTAGCATGTGCCTGTAGCTCCAGCTACTTGGAAAGCTGAGGTAGAAGGATTGCTGGAGCTCATCAGGTTGAGGATGCGGTGGCCGGGAGTATGCCACTGCACGCCAGCCTGGGCGACAGAATGAGACTCCAACTCAAAAAAAAAAAAAAAAGCCACATGTGGCTTTTGAGCAGTTGAAATGAGGCTGACCCAAATTGGAGTGAGCTGGATGTATGGAATACTTGCCAGATCTCCAAGACTCACTAAGAAAAATGTATATGAAATATCTCATTCATACCTTTTGTATCAATTATATGTTGAAATCATTGTCATATATTGCAATACAATATTTTGTTAGATTTGTCTTTTTAATGTGATTATTAGAAAAGCTAAAGTACCATATGTGACTCACATTTGTGATTTGCGTTTTTTTTCCTATTGAGCAGTATTGCTTTAGACTTATGCGCAATATGTACAAAAAGTAAAAGGGATCTTCCCAACACATTACTTCAAATCCTAATCTATAGGTGTTTATTTCCTGTAGTATAAAGGTAATTTTTGCCTTTTTTTTTTTTTTTGAGTCTCATTCCATCACCCAGACTGGAGTGCAGTGGCACACTCACAGCCACCCCAGCGTCGACCTGCTGGGCTCAGGTGATGCTTCCACCTCAGCCTTCCAAGCAGCCGGAACTGCAGGCATGCACTACCACGCCTGGCCAATTTTTTAATTTTTATTGTAGAGATGAGATCTCACCAGGTTGCTCGGGCTGGTATCGAACCCTTGGGCTCAGGCAATCCTTTTAGCTCAGCCTCCCAAAGTGCTGGGATTATAGGCTTCAGCCTCTGCATCCAGCAATTTTGTCATTTTTGATGACTGCATAATATGGTAGCATGTGAGTGTACTGTAATGTTTTTAACCCTTCTCATTTTTATGAGCATTTATGTTGGTTTCTTGACATGTAATAACTGTAGAAATTTATGGGGTTAAGAGTGTTTTGTTTTTTGGATACTTGTATACGATGTGTGATGATCAAATGAGGGTATTTGGAATATTCTCTGCCTTAAACATTTATTATTTTTTTGTGTATGTTGGGAACATTCACAATTCTGCCTTCTGACTTTTTAAATATTTACGATAAGTTGTTGTTAACCTTTTTATATTGTGGAAAATGTTTCAGAACATTCCTGTAACCTCATTTAAGTATTTTCTCAGATAGATCCCTACAGGTGGCATGCACATTCACAGTTTTCTTGGTATAACCAGGAGCCTCCAGGAAAGAACCAGTCTGTTTCTTCATCCCTCAAAGCTTTGGTCATTGTTTTTTTTTTTTTTTAAGTCTCGCTCATAGGAAAGGTTTATGCTTGTTTTAAAGTTGACTTCCATTGGAGGGTTGAGCATCTTTTCATATGCTTGGTATTCAAAGGGGGCTGTGCCTGGCCCCTTTGAACACTTTACCGCACCAGAAGCCAGGGCTATGCTCTTCTTGAGCTTCCCAGCCTGCAGAACTTTGAATTAAATAAACCTCTTTTCTTAACAAATGACACCTTTTGAAGATATGGACCTCTTTTGGGACTATCTGGCCTAAAGAAAGTCAAAAGTAGGGGTTTGCCTACATTTAGGACAGTTTTAAGAAGCACCAGGATACCCAGGGCCTGGGTGCAGCAAAACAACACAAGCAGGATCAGACCCTCTACCCTCCTTTCTGTACACGGAGACTCTGTCTATCCTCTCTTCTCCTCTGAGTGGCTTTACTCTGTTGCTGGGGGTGGAGGCGGGGAGTGGCAGGGCAGTGCCAATAGAAAGGATCATCTATGTATGTTTTTATGCTCCGAGGATGTTCCAGGGGGACCATCAATGGGATCGATACTTCATGGAAGGCAGCAGAGCAGAGCGGTCCAAAGCTGGGCCCTCGAACCAGACAGCTTTGGGCAAGTCACATTAGCCTGAGGTCCTTCACTCGAAAATGGGGATGATCACGATGCCTGCATCATAACCTTATTGTTCAATGAGCTAGCATGGAGTGCTTAGAAATGACCTAGCTCACACCTGTAATCCCAGCACTTTGGGAGGCAGAGGTGAGAAGATTTCCCGAGCCCAGGGGTTCAAGACCAGCCTGAGCAACTTGGCAAGACCTCTTCTCTACAATAAGTCAAAAAATTAGCTGGGTGCAGTGGTGCATCCCTGTAATTCTAGCTACTTGGAAGGCAGAGGTGGAAGGATCACCTGAACCCAGCAGGTCGAGTTAGTGGTGGTCATGAGCAGCATGACACTGCACTCCATCCTGGGTGACAGAGTGAGACTGACTCAAAAAAAAAAAGGAAAAAAAGTTCAAATGGTTAACAGATATGTAAGAGATAAAACCTGAGAGGAGCCTGGCTTTACTACAAGCCACTCTTGCAGGAACAAATCCATTCCCATGAGAACTAATTCAGTCTCACCAGGGCAAGAACTCACTACCGTGAGAACAGCAACAAACCATTCATAAGGGATCCGTACCCATGATCCTCACAACTTCCACTAGGCCCAACTCCAACGCTGCCACACTGGGGACTCAGATTTTAACTTGAGCTTTCATGGCGACAGCCAAGCCATATCTCAACGATAGCATACATGAAATCAAGGAGCATAAAATTAGTTATTTCTGATTCTGAGACTAAGAATAGCCATCCTTTCACTTCAGGGCCTTGGCCCTTTTTCCCCAGCTTCATCTTCCTCTTAAAACTATACAGTGAAAAGCCCATTACTTCCTTCCATGCCTGATGTCTAGTGGGTGTTTTGCTCTTTTTCTGGACTATGACCAGAGACCCAGGAATGAGACTCCTGGAAGCCTTCCCCATTCTGTCAGTTTAAAAAAACCCACCTTTTTTGAGTTTTGTTTTTGTAGGCGTCTCACTCTGTCATCCAGGCTGGAGTGCAGGGCCACCACAGACTCAACCTGCTGGGCTCAGGCGATCCTTCTGCCTCAGCCTTTCAGGTAGTTGGAACTACAGGCATGAGCCGCTATACCCGGCTAATTTTTTTTTTATTATTTATTGTAGCGATGAGGTCTCGCCAAGTTGCCCAGGCTGGTCTCGAACCCGTGGACTCCCAAAGTACTAAGATCATAGATGTGAGCCACTGTGCCCAGCCAAAAGGTGGTTTTAAAAATAGAATGAAGCCAGGCTCAGTGACTCAGCCTATAATCCTGTGCCTTTGGGAGGCTTAGGTGAGTGGATTGCCTGAGCCCGCGGGTTCGAGACCCGCCTGGGCAGCGAGACCTCATCTCTACAATAAATCAAAAAAATCAGCCGGGCGTGGTAGTGCATGCCTGTAATTCCGGCTACTTGGAAGGCTGAGGCGGAAGGATCGCCGGAGCCCAGCAGGCGAGGCTGCGGTGGCCAGAAGCGGCCACTGCACTCCAATCTGGGCAACCAAATGAGACTCCAACTCAAAAAAACAAAAAAAACAGAATGAGTTACAAAGTCAAATTCAAAGCTACAAAGCCAAATAGAAAACTTTAAGGTCATAGGCAATTTTGGATTCACAATTTCACTACTTTTTCTTTTAGGTGTGTGATTGACAGTTGTTGTCGGTGAAGACAGGCTGAATCCTATGTTGACACCCCTCACTTTTCCCAAAATAGGATTTTGCATACTGTAGGCACTCAGCCAATGTCCTCAAATTGTTTGAAGTCCATTTGCAATCCCCTCTCCCACTTCTAGGACATGACTCTTTGAGGAAAGGCCTTTCCTTCACCAAGGAGCCACCTTTACCTATCTTCCCGTGATTCTGGCCAGGCTTTTGGCCTAGGGCACCCCATGGAAAGCCCATCTGGAAAGCCTAATTCCTCAGGCATTAGGCTAAGTCTGTGGAATGTGGACCCCCTTCAGGAGATGATTAAATGTTGTTTTTCTTTTTTATTACAGCGCTCAAAGACTTAACACAAGGTGTGAATGTGGAATATCAGCAAAATAACCTTTGTGGATGGGAAAGCTGATAGTGCAGGCTTGTGCTTGAACATCCTAATTTGACACGTTGTTTTGGTCATATATATATATATTATCCTTAACTTCCCAAAGGTTAACATTTATGTTAAAAGTACAATCTCCTTTTATTTTTCCCAAGAAACTCATAAGGTTTGATGAACAGTCTTATCAAGACTCATGAGATTTGCATAACAAGGTGGGGCTAACTTGGATCTCTGTCCCTCTTGTTAGAGCTAGCAGAGCAGGGGTGGTCGGAAGACACCAGTGAGTCCTGGAGGAAAAACTAGATCAAGTCGTTTTCAGTGTTCTCTCTCACAGGAAAGGCAAGAGTACTCACCATAGTTTTTGTCCATTCCCATGAGAACGAATCCATTCAGACCACCTTTTATATTCATGACTGAGGCCACAGAAGAATAGAGCATCCTCTAACTGCTGGGATACGTGTTACAGCCAGTCCACGAGCTAGGAAGGGCCCACTTTGCAAAGTCGTCTTTTGACCTTGAGTTCTTCCAATTCAACGGTTCATTTGTTGTATGAATAAGCATCAAGGCGGTATTAGTACATTAAAGGGAGATAAATTGCTGTATCTCACCTCATCATTAGATTTAATTGCATCTTCAATTTGCCTGTATTCCCTAATGAGGGATGATGTTTGTTTGTAAAATAAGGAAAATGAATGTCTCCTCAGACAGAAACTAGTGTTTTTTTGCTGTCAAGCTGCTTGCTCTTTTAATTGTTGCTTTACTGTGTGTATGTGTGTGACTATAAAACAAGCTGCATGCACCAAAATGATGGCACTGCCCTTAAAATGTGTTTGGTTTTTGTTGTTGTTGTTGTTTTTGAGTTGGAGTCTCACTCTGTCGCCCAGACTGGAGTGCAATGACACGCTCCTGGCCACCGCAGCC
>NW_007249191.1:0-4057 GCF_000164805.1 Carlito syrichta
TAGCTAGCTAGTTAAGTCAGCTAGCTAGCCACCTGGTTAGCTGGATATGTCAAATAGTAAGTCAGCTGGCTAGCTAGCTGGCTAACATGTTATGTCAGATAGATGAGTCAACTGGCTAGCCAGCTGGCTAACTGGGTAAGTCAGCTAGTTAATTCACGTGACAGGCCAACTGGCTAGATAGGTATCTTGCTAGTTAAGTTAATTGGCTAGCCAACTGCCTATCTGGTTAATCAGTTAGTTAAGTCAGCTGGCTAGTCACCTGTCTAGGTAGGTAGCTAGCTAATTAAGTCAGCTGGCTAGCCGTCTGTCTAGTTAGTAAAGTCTGTGAGTTAATTAAGCTGGCTAGCTGGCTTGCTATCTAGGTGGCTAGCTAGTTAAGCCAGCTGGCTAGCTCGATGGCTATCTTTTTAATTCAGCTAGTTAAGTTAGCTGACTAGCCAACTGGCTAGCTAGGTGGCTAGCAAATTAAGAGGGATGGTTTGCTGGCTGGTCAGGTAGGTGGCCAACTAACTAGGCCAGCTGGCTAGCCAGCTGACGAGAAGCGTGACTGGATAGTTAAGCTGGCTTTCTATGCCACTGTCCAGCCAGACGGCTGGCTATTTAAGACAACTGGCTAGCCAGCTGGCCAGCCCATTTGCTAGCTAGATGGCTGCCTATCCAGCTAGCCAGATGGGTATCTAGTTAGCTAAGTGACCTGGCTAGCCGTCTAGGCAACCAGGTAACAAGCTAATTTATTCAGCTGCCTAGCCAGCTGGCTAGCTGGTTAAGTCAGCTATTTAAGTCAGATGGCTAATCACCTGGCTAGGTAGGTAGCTAGCTAATTAAGTCAGCTGGTTAGCCAGACAGCTATCTATATAAGTCAGCACGTTAAGTGAGCTGGCTAGCCAGCTGACTAGCTAGGTGGCTATCTTGTTAAGGCAGCTGGCTAGCCGGATGGCTATCTAGTCATGTCAGTTAGTTAAAT
Organism: Carlito syrichta; assembly: GCF_000164805.1. Lineage (NCBI taxonomy): Eukaryota > Metazoa > Chordata > Mammalia > Primates > Tarsiidae > Carlito > Carlito syrichta. The sequence continues at coordinate 965 of NW_007249191.1, forward strand.
CAGCTGGTTAGCCAGCTACCTAGCTGTTTGCCAGGCAAGTTAAAACGACTTGTTAGTAGGCTGCTCAGGTAGGTGGCCAGCTAGTTAAGCTGGTTTGCTAGCCGGCTGACCAGCTGGATGGCTGGCTAGGTAAGCAGCTGACTGTCCCACTCTCCAGTCAGGGGGCTTGCTATTTATCGGGCTTACTAGTCAGGTGGCCAGCCCGCTAACTAGGTAGTTGGCTGCCTATCCAGTTAGCAAGCCAGGTAGCTAACTAGTTAAGCCAGCTGGCTAGCCGGCTAGCCAACCAGGTAGCTAGATAGTTAAGTCAGCTGGCTTGCCAGCTAGACAGCCCACAAGCTAGTCAGTTAGATACATCAGCTAGCTAGCCAACTAGCTAGATAAGTCAGCTAGCAAGTAAACTAACTATCCAGTTGGCTAGTTAAGTCAGCTAGCTAGTCATTTTGCTAGTCAGTTAGCCAGTTAAGTCAGCTAGCTTGACAGCTAGCTAGTCAGCTAGATGGTTGTCAGTTAGCCAGTAGCCAGAGAGCTAGCTAGTTAAGTAAGCAAACTAGAGAGTTAGCTTGTTTGCAAGCTAGTTATATCAGCTAGATAGCCAGCAAGCTTGTCAGCTATCTAGTCAAGTCATCTAGCAAATTAACTAGTTAATTAGCTAACTAATCAGCTAGCAACTCAGCTATCTGGTCAGCTAATTAGTGGGCTCACTCGCTTTCCATCAGGTCAGCTAACTAGTCAGTTCTCTCGTCTGTCAACCAGTCATCATACTAGTAGGCTCGCTTACCAGCCAACAGGTCAACTAACTTGTTGGCTCACTTGCAGGGGAACAACTCAGCTAACTAATCGGCTTCCTCACCAGCTGACTAGTTAAATCAGATCATGGGTCAGCTCACTTGCCACTCGACTAGTTAAGGCAGCTCACCTGTGGGCTCATTGTCCGGCTGACTGGTTAAGTTGGCTCACCAGTCGGCTCAATAGCTGGTTGACTTGTTAAGTCTTCTTAGCTGTTGGCTCACTCACCAGGTGACTAAATTCAGCTGACCAGTGAGCTCACATGCCGGCTGACTGGTTAAGACAGCTGACCAGTCAGCTCACTCGCTGGCTGACTAATTAAGTCAGCTGACCAGTCGGTTTACTCGCTGGCTGATTAGTTAAGTCAGCTGACAAGTTGGTTCACTCGCCGGCTTACTAGTTGTCAGCTTACAAGTCGGCTCACTCACCGGCCGACTAGTTAAATCAGTTCATTTGGTTCACTTGCAGGACGACTAGTTAAGTCAACTCACTGGTCAGCATACTACACGCCAACTAGGTAAGTCAGCTAACCAAATGGCCTACTAATAGGCCTACTTGTCAGCTGATAAGTTAGCTCAGGCAACTATTCAGCCGACTAGCTAGGACAGCTAAATAGTTTGCCAACTATTCGGCCGACTAGTTAGTTCAGAAAACCAGCAGGCCAACTAGTTAACCGAGCTAACTAGTGGGCTAAATCATCAGTCAGCTAGTAGACCCAGATAACTAGTCGGCCGACATACCGGCCAACTTGTTAAGCAAGCAAACAAGTCAGCCGAGTAGTCAGCCAATGTGCTAAACCAGCTAAATTGTCAGCCGACTAGTCAGCCAACAAGTTATGTCACATAGTTAACTCGTTAACCAACTACTTAAGTCAGCTAATTTACTCGTTTACCAACTAGATTAAACAGTTAGCTACCTCGTTAACCAGCTCGTTAAATCAGGTAGCAATCTCGTTAGCCAACAAGTTAAGTCAGCTAACTAAGTCTGCTAACTAAACAGCTAGCTAGCTAAGTCAACAAGCTAAGTCAGCTAACTTACTAATTAGCTAGCTATTTAAGTCAGCTACTTAAGTCTGCTACCTAACTAGTAAGCTAATTTGATAAGTCAGCTAGTTATTCAGCTAGTGAATAGATAGCTACATATTTAATTCAGGTAGTTAAGTCAGTTAGCTAACTAGTTAAGTCAGCCAGTTAAGTCAGCTAGCTAAGTAGTTATGTCAGCTAGCTAAGTCAGCTATTAGGTCAGCTTTCTAATTTAGTCAGCTGTTTAAGACAGCTAGCTAGCTAGTTAGCAAATGGGTTAAATCAGCAGGTTAAGTCAGTTAGTTAGCTAGTTAACTGAAGGCTTAATTCAGCTGGTTGAGTCAGCTAGCTAGCTAGTTAGCAAACGGGTTGTATCAGATGGTTGAGTAGGCTAGCTGACTATTTAGCTAACGAGTTAAGTCTGCTGGATGAGTCAGATACCTAGCTAGTTAACTAGCGAGTTAAGTAAGCTGGTTGAGTCAGCTAGCTAGCTTGTTAGCTAGAGTTAAGTCAGATAATTAAGAAAGCTAGCAAGCACGATAGATAAAGAGTAAGCTAATTAGTTAGCTAGTTGGCTAAGTCAGCTGGTTAGCCAGCTGGCTAGCTAATTAAGCCAACTAGTTAAGTCAGGTCTCTGTTCAGCAGGTTAGCTAGGTAGTTAGGTAGTTAAGTCAGCTGGCAAGGCAGCGGGCTATGTAGGTAGGTAGCTAGTTAAGCCAGCTGGCTAGCCATCTGGTGTCTAGTTATTTAAGCCAGTTAAGTCGGCTGGTTAACCAGCTGTCTAGCAAGGTAGCTAACTAGTTAAATGCTGGCTAGTCAGCTGGCTACTTCGTTAAGTCAGCTATTTAAGTCACCTGGCTAGGCTACTGGCTAGCTAGGTAGATAGGCAATTATATCAGCTGGCTAACCAGCAGACTTAACTAGCTAACTAGTTATGTCAGCTGTATAGCCAGCTGACTAGATAGTTAAGTCACCTAGTTAAGTCAGCTGACTAGCCTGCTGGCTAGCTAGGTAGCTTGCTATTTATTCAGTTGGCTAGACAGCTGGCTAGCTAGATATGTCACCTAGTTAATTCAGCTGAATAGACAGGTGGCTAGCTGTGTAGCAAGCTAGTTAATTCACCTGGCTAAAAAGCAGGCCAGCTAGATAAGACAGCTAGTTAAGCCAGCTGGCGAGATAGGTAGTGACCTAGTTAAGTCAAATTGCTAGCCAGCTGACTGCCTAACTAAGTCAGCTAGTTAAGTCAGCTGGCTATCTAGGTGGCTAGAGATGTAGAGAGCTA
>NW_007249192.1:0-17124 GCF_000164805.1 Carlito syrichta
CCTTTGGCAAAGTCTCAGGATACAAAATGTACAAAAGACAATCGCATTTCTCTACACCAATAATAAACAAACAGAAACCCAAATAAAAAACACAATTCCATTCACAATAGCCACACAAAAAAATGAAATACCTTGGCATCTTCCTACCTTTACAAGGAAAACTACAAAACACTGCTCAAAGAAATCAAAGTTGACACAAACAAGTGGAAAAATATCCCATGCTCATGGATCGGAAGAATCAACATTGTGAAGATGTCCATCTTACCTAAGGCAATCTACAAATTCAATGCAATACCCATCAAATTACCAGCAACATTCTTCCCAGACCTAGAAAAAACAACACAGGAATTCATATGGAAACACAAACGTCCAAGAATAGCCAGAACAATCCTCAGCAAAAAAAACAAAGCAGGTGGTATCACATTACCAGACTTCAAACTTTACTATAAAGCTACAATCATCAAAACAGCTTGGTATTGGTATAGGAACAGGCATATATATATTGGTATATAACAGGAATAGAATTGAGATTCCAGAAGCAAAACCTCAATTTCTCAACCAACTCATCTTCGACAAAGCCTCCATCACCTACCACAGGGGAGAGGAGAACCCATTCAGTAAATGGTGCTGGGAAAACTGGCTGACCACATGCAGAAGATTGAAACAGGACCCCTATCTATCCCCATGCACAAAGATTAATTCCAAATGGATCAGAGACCTAAATGTAAAACCTCAAACCATAAGAACCTTAGAAAATGAAGGAAATACCCTCATGGAAATCGGAACTGGCATCCAATTCCTGAACAAAACCCAAAACCCACAGCTCATAAGAGAGAAGATAGACAAGTGGGACTTTATTAAACTGACAAGCTTCTGCAAAGCCAAAGAAACCATCAAGAGAGCAGGGAGACAGCCTACAGACTGGGAAAAAATATTTGCCAACACCAGTTCTGACAAAGGCTTAACATCCTGGATCTACAAGGAACTCAAACGTGCTGAAAAGAAAAAAAACAAACAACTCCATTATAAAATAGGCAAAAGATATGAACAGACACTTCTTCACAAAGGAAGACATTCGAGCAGCCAACAAACACATGAAGAAATGTTCAACCTCATTAATCATCAGGGAGATGCAAATCAAAACCACACTGAGATACCACCTAACCCCAGTCAGAATGGCGATTATCAACAACTCAAAAAATAACAGCTGCTGGAGAGGGTGTGGCAAAAAGGGAACACTTCTACACTGTTGGTGGGAGTGTAAACCAGTGCAACCTCTGTGGAAAGCAGTGTGGCGATTCCTAAAAGCTCTAAAAATTGACCTTCCATATGATCCCGCAATCCCCCTACTGGGAATATACCCTGAAGAACTCAAATCACTCTATAAAAAAGATACCTGCACACACATGTTTATTGCAGCATTGTTCACAATAGCAAGAAACCTGGAAACAGCCATGCTGCCCGTCAAAAGAGGACTGGATTGAAAAAATGTGGTACATATACACGATGGAATACTACGCAGCCATAAAAAAGAACAAAATCATGAATTTCGCAGCAACCTGGATGGAACTAGAGTCTATAATACTGAGTGACCTCTCACAGAAACAAAGATCCGAGTATCACATGTTCTCACTCATATAATGGACCTTAAACATTCAATGCAATACTATACGAAAATGACTGACAGTACTGGGAAACTATGGTGGGGGGAGGGAGATGGAATTAACAGTAGCAAATATCTGTCTGGGAATGGGGAAACACCCATATCAACAGGGTGCCTGAATGAAATGCAATTGTATACCTAACCCTTAACTGTACCCCACAACGTCATAATAAAAAATAAATAAATAATTAAAAAAAAAAAACAGCTGAGAAAGCAGATCCCTTGGAAGAAGTGAGAAAGATAGAGATTCTAGGCTCAAACACCTGGAGGACTCACCCTTCAAATCCCCATATCTGGACTAAAGGAGAGATTGCTGCTATCACACACGATGACTATGGGTGACACATGATTAACTGTGAGGTGAGGTCATGGGTACTTGGAGCACAGCTCAAATTCAGGAAAAAAAAAAAAGGAGAGGAAGAGAAGCACGGAACAAACCCACTCCACAACAGCCACAAAACACTTCAAGTCAAGCTCCTTCAGCGAGGACAGTCACACACATATGCAAATCGGGCTCCTACCACACCCTGGGACAACAGCACTTTCCCAGATAGTTATGTGATTGGGGCAAAGCATTTCTGGAGATAGGGTATAAATTCTGTGTGTCTTAGTTACTTGATATCAACCCTACCTTGTGAACTAATGTCAGCTACACACACACACTACTAAAATGTTCTGCCTGTCCTGGGCTGTGAAACCCAGGCTGGACAAGGCCTGAGGACTTTCCTTTTGAAACCAAAAAAGGGAGACCCCCAACTGCTCCTCATAGATCCAGAGGCTGACAGGGAACACAGTACAACCTCGTCTGGCTCTGGAAACTTGAACGAATGACTGACCCGCTCATTCTCAGTTTCCTTATCTGTAATATGGGAAGGATCATTCAATCAACCTATAGGAATGTTGTAAGGATTAAATTGGACACATGAGATGTAATATGCTGAGCAGAGGCCCTAGCATAAATACAGTGTTCAATAAAGGCAAATTGGTCTTCATTTTTGCTCCAGAATTGGAGTCTTACTGTGCAATCTTGGCTGGAGTGCAGTTGCAATGTTATGGGCACTGCAGCATCAACATGCCGGGCTCAGGCAATCCTTCTGCTTCAGTCTTACAAAAATCTGGAAGTATAGGCATCCCCCACTACACTCAGCTCATTTTTTTGGTTTAATATAGAGACAGGGTCTTGCCAAATTTCCCAGGTTGGTTTTCCAGAACCAGGAAAGCATCACAGAGAAGGGAAAATGATCAAGAAACATCTAAGAGCAAGGAAGATCGGAGGCATCACCTCAAAACGGGATATGAAGTCCTTCAGGTTTGGGAACGCATCCAGGCATGTGGGCTCAAACATGCGGATCTTCTCAAGGACATCATAAGCGATGAAATCCACAAAGGTAATCTGCACAAGGTCAAAGGTAAGTGGACAGGACCTTCCATAACACAGGAAGTATAGCAACCCACAGTCCCCAAGGCACTCCCCCTTTACCTTGTCCCCTGCAAACCATGGCCGCTTCCCCAGGAACTGTGAGTAGAGCTTCATTGTCTCAGGGAGTCCCTCCAGATACTCTGGTTTCAGTTTCTCCTGAGGCAGAAAACAACTGTCACCACCTCAGACATTTGAGTGGATTCCAGAAACGATGAGAAGAATTTCAGGTGGAAATGGAGGAAGGAGAGAAACTAAGGCCTTTCGGGAGTCCCCTGATCCTCCTGTTAGGAAAAGGCATTGATCCCTGTGCATGTCAAGACCACACTTGGAAAAAAGTGGTGAAGCCAGAATATGAGGGTGCTACTACTACATTCCTCTGTACTTGCTTTCCTCATGGTTTGAGTGTCTGTCTTCAGACACCTGGGGGAGGTGGCCCACAGCAGAGGTCAGGGATCAGAGATGGAGCAGATTCTGGAAGCAAATACTATGGTCTAGAAAGCAAATTTCCCCTCTGGGAAGTCTGGACTCTGTGATAAGATCGGTGGGAAGAGTGAGGTAGAGGTTTTATTTTGATGCCACTTTGGGGTTTGAGGGTCACTCAGATGGCGTCATAGGAAATAGTCTGGAGAATTAGTAGTGCAAGAAGTTCAGATGGAAAGAGGACCAGTTAGGTGGGAATGTCACACTCCTGTCTCCTGACCCAAACGCTACCAGGAACCAGGCTGGAGAGGAAAGGTAGGACTCACAAAGTCCGGATTGTAACAGAGTCTGGCCAGCTGGATGAAAGTGTCCCACAGCTGGTTGGTCAACATGTCCACTCGAATCTTCTCCTCTTCTGTCTCCCCACCTGCCACACACACAACAGAGACTTGCGCTCAGCCTCCCCTTCCAGCCAAGCCCAGGGGAAAGCCACTGTCCCCTCACCCACAGCCAGCCCCACTCACACATGTTGTGTTTGCGGGCAATGTAGCGCAGGATGGCATTGCTCTGGGTGATCTTGTGAGCCCCGTCGATTAAGTAGGGCAGCTGACGGGCAAGAAGTCAGGTCAGTCGGGCCGCCAGGCATTAGGCTAGGGCACAGGTGATGGCACTCACTGTACCTGCCCGTGCTGGGCCCTAAGTAAGAATACTCAACAGTAGTAGATAAAAGTAGTAGATAAATGGGACATGGAATGTCATGGAAAGGCAGTGTAGAGAACCAGGCATGAGAGTAGAAGGCAGAAGGCACCTGACCCTCAACCTCTAGGCTGGGGACAGGACATGCAGTCAGAGACTCCTTGGCTTTCCCCAAAACCGCCCCCTCCCCTGCACCTACATTGGGAAAGTCCAGGCCCAGCTTGAATTTTTCATTCAGCCATTGGCTTCTGTCATAGTCAGGAGCTGTGGTGGAAAAAAGGGGGTGAAAACAAGCCTCCCAGAGTCCCACCCACCTTCCTGGGACCCTCCCAAGAACTCAGTGGCAAGACCCCGGAGTCAGGTAGATCTAGAATCTGGTAGGGGAAGATTCTTTGTAAGGACTCTGGACCCTACATGACTAAGACTCACAAAGGTTTAGGCAGGCCTTAAGGTGGAATCCATCTCAATTATCTATGCAAGGAGGCCCAGCAATCTCCTCCCAGCGACCTGCCTTGGAAGGCCAGCCTGCACCCTCCAAGGGGTCTAGGGATGGATTGACTGCAGCCCCAGCAGGTGGAGGCCTGCAGAGGTAGCAAAGGGTGGCCACACAGGGGTTGCTTGGGACCAACTCAGCAGGAGAGGGCAGGGGTCAGGACAAGAGGGTGCCCTTACCATCCCCCACGGAGTACAACTTTTCCTCATAGCTTGAGTCTGTGTATTCCAGGAGCAGGCGGATGGCGTGGGCCAGCTGGGAGAGATGGCCAAGGCACAGGGCAGAGAGGCGTGACTTTATCTGCTCCAGGTGAGCCCCTACTCTACACCACAGCAACACACACACACACACACACACACACACACACACACACACACACACACACAGCAGCAGGCACAGGGAGTGACAGGCAGCATGTTCCAGCTTGCCCTGAAGAGGAACCAGCTCTAGAATCCGCGCCCCTGCTTAACACAGCAACACACACACACACACACACACACACACACACACACAGCGGCAGGCACAGGGAGTGACAGGCAGCATGTTCCAGCTTGCCCTGAAGAGGAACCAGCTCTAGAATCCGCGCCCCTGCTTAACACGTCCCCACCCCTTAGCCCCTTGTTGTGTAGCGTCCGGAGCCCTTACACCCTCACTCACCCCACGGATGTCCCAGTACCCCAGTATCATCGGCATGGCGCTGGTGCTCAGGACGCAGCGGCCACGACTCAGGGGGACCGGCCGGTGACTCACTGCAGGTTCCTGGGAGGGCAGGGGTGGGGTTTTGGTCGGGGCCTAGTGATAGCGCCCACCCCCTAGGCCCTCAGCTGGCCGGTTTTAAATGTCTTCACCTCTACCCGGTGAGGAAATGGGCCCAAGACACCAGAGGGCAGGAACCAGTTGCTCCCTCCCGGCTGGAAGGAGAGAACTCCACCCCAGCTTCCCAGCCTCCCAGGCTGGAGGTTTCTGTGAGCGAGGTCTGGATGCCCAGAAGCCCAAGACAGGGCTCTGACTCACCTGCTTCCCCAGCCCCACCTCCAACCACACCCCTGCTAGATCCATGGGGACTTGGTTGTGCCCTTGGGTCACAGGCCAGATCCTGAAAGAGCAAAGTTCTTCTCCCTCCCCTCCCCTCCGGCGTCAGCTTTTGCCTCTTGCCTGCCCAGTGCCCGCAGGCCCTGGGAGGCTCAGGCTGGCAGCGAGTCAGTATAAAAGGTGATGCCTTCAACTTAGCACCTATCACTGGAAGACCAGGTCCCCCAACCCAAAAATTCCTCACAGGCGATACACTCCCAGATACCCAATGTGGACACAGGAACAATATCAGTGTGATGGGAGCAATCCCAGGGGAAGGGCCAAAGCAAAGACTTTGGTCTCTGAGTTTGAAGTGCCAAGGTCAAATTGATCAAGCCATAGGTAGTGGGAAATAGAAAGTTTTTCACAGGGAAATACACACACAGGGACATTTATAGACACTGATTCGTCAGGCAAAAACATGCACAAACTATTTTTTACAAAGGTAAAGGGAGAAAACATCAAGGTATTTTTATACACCTATAAAAGTTTCGTAAGATGAGACTGTGACCCCAAAAGTGCCTCAGGTAGTGCAGGAAGGTCTACGTGTGTTGCTGGCAGCATCCCTATTAAATTATTCTCCCTACTGAGCAATCAATTAATCTGTTATAACAGCATAAAGCCACTCTTACCCTTTGCCTCGTAGTTATCTGCTTTGGGGATCTACCCAAACAAAATAATCAAAGCCGGGAAAGCAATTAGTTCAAAGGTAATGTTCCTGCCATCTGAAAGATAAACAGATTAGAACATCCACCCAATAGCATAAGAATGACTAAGCAAACTGTAATTTAGCTACAAGAAATAAATCTAGATAGCCATTAAATATTAGATGCACACGCATGTGAACTTCCAGCAGGTACAAATATTTAGTGAAATGTTACTGCAGAACCTAAGAGTGTGTGAACACAGCAAACTTATGTACCCAAGAAGTAGGAATGAATAAAAATCAGAGGAGAATTTGAAGTGACACCACTAAAGTTAGAATATCATTTGCTTAACAACTATTCATTGAGCATCTATTATGTTCAGGGATCATTCTAGGTGTTACACAAACACCTGGAACATCAGTGAACAAGAAGACAGAAAAATACATGCCTCCATGGCATTCATATCCTATGGGAGAAAGCAGACAAAACACGCTCACAGATAACTCAGGACATATCATCAATGCATGCTTTTCTTTGAAATGTAACTTATATGCAGTGAAGTACACAGCTCTTAAGCGTACACCTCTCTGGCTTTTCTACATGTATTCACTCATGTGATCACCATCCAGATCAAGACAGAACATCCCCCATACTCTACCAGGTTCCATCAGTGAACCACTTTCCACATCCAGCCAAGGTCACCATTCATCTGACCTCCAGCACCATGGAGTCCTTAGCCTTGTTCTTAATTTTCACGTAAATTGAATAATATACTATGTGCTTTTTCTGTCGGATCCTTTTCTCAACATGTCTGTGAAGTTTATCCATGCTGTTACATGTGGTTTCGGTACACTTATTTTCATTGTAGTATAGTATTCCATCTTAAAAAATGGAATTATAGCCGGGCTCAGTGGCTCAGCCTGTAATCCCGCGCCTTTGGGAGGCTGAGGTGAGTGGATTGCCTGAGCCCGCGGGTTCGAGACCCGCCTGGGCAGCGAGACCTCATCTCTACAATAAATCAAAAAATCAGCCGGGCGTGGTAGTACATGCCTGTAATTCCGGCTACTTGGAAAGCTGAGGCGGAAGGATCGCCAGAGCCCAGCAGGTCAAGGCTGCGGTGGCCAGGAGCAGCCACTGCACTCCAGTCTGGGCGACAGAGTGACTCCAACTCAAAAAAAAAAAAAAATAGAATTATAGTCTGAACTCAGTGGCTCAGCCTGTAATCCCAGAACTTTGGGAGGCCGAGGTAAGTGGATTTTCTGAGCCCACAGGCTCAAAACCAGCCTGGGCAACTTGGCGAGACTTCGTCTCTACAAATACATCAAAAAATTAACCAGGCATGGTAATGCACGTCTTTAGTTCCAGCTCCTTGGAAGGTTGAGGCAGAAGGATCGCCAGAGCCCAGCAGATCGATGCTGGGGTGGGCGTGAGCATGCCACAGCACCCCAGCCTGGGTGACAGAGTGAGACTCCAACTCAAAAAAAAAAAAAAGAAATTATATTAATAAACCACATTTTATTTGTCTGCTGTTTTATTCATGGAATTTGATTGCTCTCATGTATTGCCTACTTAAAATAAAACAGCTATCAATATCATCATACATAACTCTTGGAATACATCAGCACTTAGTCCTGTTGGGTGGGATTTCTGGGTCACAGGACGATATATGTTTTGCTCTAGTTAATACTGCCAGTATGCCAAAGTGTTCTCAATGTGTTTTGCTCTAGTCGGTACCACCAGTATGCCAAAGTGTTCTCAAGCAGCAATGTATTAGAGTTTGGGGTACTCCATAAATTCAAAAGCAGTTATCAGTTCTTTTGAGTCAGAGCCTCACTCTGTTACCCAGGCACAATCATGGCTCACTGCATCCCCAACCTCCTGGACTTAGGCAATCCTTCTGCCTCAGCCTTCTGTGTACCTGGAACTATAGGCACATTGCACACCTAACTAGTTTTTAAAAAATGTTTGTAGATTCGAGGTCCCTCTGTGCTGCCCAGGCTGGTCTCCAGCACCAGAGCTCAAGCACTGCTCCCGCCTTGGCCTCCCAAAGTACTGGGATTACAGACAAGAACCACTGCACCTGGTCCTGTTAGTCCTTTTAATGTTAGACATTCTAGTATTATAAGGGAGTTTCTTCTGGTGTCTATAACTTCTCTGCTACCTAACTTTCCATATGTTTACTGGCCATTTGTATATTCACTTTTGGTAAATATATGTTCAAATTTGGACCCATTTTTTTAATGCGTTGTGCATTCAGATAAGATAAATTTGCTACAATAATGTGTATTGCAAATTATTTGGCTGAGTCTTGCCTGAATACCTAACCCACAAGCCATCTATTTCTGGTGAAATAGTTTGAGAAATGCTGAGCTATGAGAAACTTTCCCTGAAGCAGCTCACTCCAGAATGCAATTCAAAATCATTGAAGAAAGCTGGGTGCAGTGGCTCACACCTGTAATCCCAGCACTTTGGGAAGTAGAAGAGGAAGGATTATCTGAGACCAGGGGTTTGAAACCAGCCTGGGCAACTTGGTGAGACCTCATCTCTACAATAAATCAAAATATTAGCCGGGCATGGTGGCACCTGCCTGTAGCTCCAACTACTTGGAAGGCTGAGGTGGAAGGATCGCCTGAGCCCAGCAGGTTGGGGCTGTGGTGACCGTGAGCAAGCCACTGTACTCCAGCCTGGGCAACAGAGTGAGAGTCCAACTCAAAAAGAAAAAAATCATTGAAGAGGATGCAATGCAGATGAAGAAATGGATACTGTTGGATCAGGACAAAGGAAGCCTATGCTAGAATGTTCCTGGATATAAACCAGGACGAGACCTGCCTGTAGATCCCCACATGGGCTTTGGAGTTAGAGACCTCAGAATAAGAAAGAAAAAAAGTTTGTAAGTTCAAAAGCAAAGGGATGCAGACACACTGGCATCCCCGCTCATCAGAAATGCTAAATTCTGGAAAAGAGTAAGTAAACCCATCAGAGGACTTAAGGTCTTTATTCTAGAATTCTATACCCAGCGAATGTAGTAAGAACATACCAGGATACAGACATTTGATGTTATGGAAGGACTAAAGAAATTTATCTCACCAGGCAAATAGCTCACCCTTGTAATCTTAGCACGTTGTGAGGCAGAGGTGAGAGGATTGCCTCAGCCCAGGGGTTGGAGACCAGCCTGGGCAACTTGGCAAGACCTCGTCTCTATAATAAATTTAAAAATTAGTCAGGCATGGTAGCATGCCTGTAGTTTCACCTACTTGGAAGGCTGAGACTGAAGGACCACATGAGCCCAGCAATTTGACGCTGCAGTGGCCATGAGTGTGCTACTGCACTCCAAGATTGGGTGATAAAGTGAGACGCTGACTCAAAAAATACATTAAAAGAAAGAAGAACTGTCTCTCACAGGTAGGTACCCAGAAAGCAGGGTAATACCCCCATGACAGCTGTGCAGCAAGCCCAGAGAGGGCCTCTTGAAGGCATCTGAGAAAAACCAGAAAGATGGATCTTGAAGACCTAGCAGATGTGACAGAGAGGACAAAAGGGATTCAAGTTTTCTCTCCTGGGTTCCCACCACCTCTGGGTCCCTATGCCCTGAGACACACAGTTTTGCATAACCATGGAAAGGACCCAGTCAAGCTGGATCAGTGATTGAGAGATCCAGACACAGAAAGGGGCATCCTTCCTATGAAACGCTGTGTGGGGCTTCCTGCTCTATGGGTGTCAGAAGTGGGAGCAAGAAGCCTCAAGCCCCTTACTACAGCCACCAGAATCCTGAGGAACCCAGCTACTACCAGGGTCTCCAGTCAGTCCTTGGAAGTAGTAGTGCCAGTTAGATGGTCTGGGAGCCAGGAGGGAATAAGACAAGACACAGCAAATGTGGTTTAGGATTTACTAGGGATCTGGTAGTCCTAGGACTGGCACTACACTGGGTGGGCACAGCCTGCCCACCAGCCAATACTGGTTTTTCATGCAGTGCTGGGACACCTTGGGGCTGACTTCCACAGGAGAGGGGATCAAGTTAGGCCTCTCAAAGCAGACACGAACACTCACAGGTCGGAAGGTCAGGTTGGCCTTAGTGCAGAAAAGGGAACATTGAGAACATTTTTTTTTTTTTTTTGCTGAAGGACTAGGGAGCCTGAGGTTTCAACAGGCCTGACAGGATAGGAACTTGGGGGAAGTAAAGAGGGTCACTAAGGCCTTGGGGATGAGATGGGAATGAAAAGAAGGAGAAAGAACCAAGAAGGTAGCTCCAGGGGTGCAGAGTGTCTAGCTGTCCTCCAGGGCCTCAGGCAGCAGGTTCGGTAATGTCCTCACTCCCATCTTCTAGCCTTACCAGGCTCTATTTGTTGCCCCAGATGGCCACCTTTGTGTACAGAGGCGTTGGGAGGAAATGGCTGGACTTCATGTAGACAGAGATCTTCTTTAAACCCTGAGAAGGGAGAAAGGAAGTCAGAGCTCGGGGTCTGCTGCCAACAGGGCTGAGTGGTCCCACGGCAGGCACCGCAGATCAGGACCCAATGGCAGCCTTTCCACATGGACTCAGGGGTTGGAGCATCACTGTCTTTCAGGGTCCCCTGCTATGCTGGGTTAACTCTTCCGATGACGCTGAACTAACGTCACACCTGAATCAGAGCTGTCACCGATGGAGACTCTATATATGCTCGGTGCTCTGGATCCACTAGAGATTACAATACAGACTTAGAAAACCCACTCAGCTTCCCTGCAAGGTTGGTTCTACTATGGCCATTTCTCAGAAGGGAAACTGAGGTACATAGACGTTCAAGAACTTCCTCATGCTCATATAGCTAGCAAGTGGGTCAGGGCTGGATGTAGCTTGGCTCTCTCTTCAGTTCGAACTCTTTCTGCCAAATTATCCCCTTCCCCTCAGTCCCCAGAAGGCACTATCACTCCCTGTCTGCACAAACATTCTCCTATATCACAGGGAGGCTCCTAGCTGGCCGAGTTTGCTCACAAAGAAGGGACTTCTAGTAGGACCCAAGGGCTCTGAACTTGTGCAGCCTGGAAGAGAGCAGGTCTCACCTGATGATTCAACAAAACCTGGATGAACCCACAAAAGAAAGACCAGGCCAGGCTCTAACCATCACTCCCTGAAAGCAGAAAGTCTAAAGTTCTCCACCTAGTGCCTGAGCTCCATCTCACTGGGCCCCAACTTATCTCAACCTCCAGCCCTGCTGCGGGGGACCAGGAGATATGGCACCCAGGTGTGTTGTGTGCAATCTTACCAGAATAAAGTGCCCAGAAAACTTCTAAAGATCCAAGGAGACCCAGGACTGCCTGTGCCCAAACAGTCAGGCTCAGATAGGCCACATGCTGCAGCCCTTAGCTCACCCCTCCCCCACACCTCTTACATAACCCCAAGGCCACCCAGCCTGGACTAGAACCAGAGCTGATGAGAACTAGCTGAGAAAGCAGATCCCTTGCGGGGAGTGGAAAAGGAAACCAGATTCTAGGCACAGACACCTGTAGGACTCATGCCTCAAACCCCCACAGCTGGACTGAAGGAGATATTGCTGCTATCAAGCATGTTGACTGCAGGTGACAGAAGATTAGCCGTGAGGCGAGGTCACGGCTCTGCTCCCAGGCTCCCGCTGGTACCACATACTCCCCACAGTCTGGTGCCTGCAGTTCCCTAACTGCACTCACCCTAGTATGGCAGTCATCCTTGCATCTCCCATTGTGCCTGACACAGATCTCAACAGAGGAGAAGATCAGTGCACGTGAGTTCAAGTCAGGGAGCGACCATACCTCACAGGTAGAACACTTGGAATGTTGGCGGGAAGGAGAGGAAGAGGAAGAGAAACAGGGAAGGAATGTGCCCCACTTAGAACCCTTCAAGTCAAAATCCTTCAGCAGGGTACCCACAGACGTACCCAAACCAGCTTCAAACACAGCCCTGGGGCTCAGAATTCCCCTGAGGGAGAACTGATTGAAGATGAGCCATGAATACTGTCTGCGTATTTAGTGCTCAGCATCAGTCCTACCTTGTGCCAATCTATAATGCCAGCTATATGCATTCGCCTGAAATGTTCTACCTCCTCCACAGTGTCCTGGGCTATGAAATCTAGGTTGGACAAGGCCTGAGGACTTTATTTTTGGCACCACAAAGGGAGAGAGAGCCCTGACTGCTCCCCATAGATTCAGAGGCTGACAGGGAGCCCAGCACAGCCTCGCCTGCTATGGAAACTGGGGAAAACAACTTACCTGCTCATTCTCAGTTTCCTTATATGTTAAATGGAAGGAATAATTCAATCAACCTGCAGAAATGATGTAAGGATTAAAGTGGACACACTAGATGTACTATGCTGAGCACAGGGCCTGGCATGGAACCAGGACTAAATAGATGCCGGTTATTATTATTATTATTGGTTTAGCTCTAGGCCTGAAAAGCAAAGGAGGGCAAAGGAACAAGAGATATCAAAGAGAAAGGCGGTCAAGGGCATCACCTCAAATCGGGACACGAAGTCCTTCAGGTTTGGGAATGCGTCTAAGCACTTTGGCTCAAATATACGGTGCAGGTCAAGGATATCGTAAGCGAGAAAATCCACAAAGGTGATCTGCAGAAGATCAAAGTAAGTGGGTGGGTACATCCGAATCACAGGAAGAATGGCAACTCCCATACCTTCCCTCTCACCTTGTCCCCTGCAAACCATGGCCGCTTCCCCAGGAACTGTGAGAAGAGCCTCATCATGTCAGGGAGGCCCTCCAGGTACTCTGGCTTCAGTTTCTCCTGAGGCAGAAAACAGCTGTCACCACCTCAGACAAGCTCCCTGCACAGAAGCAGGCCTCCCAGGGCTGTGCATGGCCCCAGCTGGCCATGAGTCATCCTCCCAACACCTCCCAACAACTGGAACTGAGTCAGTGCCCAAGCTTCCATTTCATACACCAACATTTATTAGACTCCTACTGGGTACCAGACCTCACGAGAAGGTAGAGGGGATTATGAAGTTGTCCCTGAATCAGTCACCACTGACCCCCAGACAACTCTCCTATGGGTCAGACTCAGGAGCCCCTGAGCACTGGCAGGCTCTGGACTCAACATCAAGCCAAATCAAAGATGCAAAGAATAGAAAGCGCTCAGGGAAAGAAGTCGAAAGGCCCATCTGGTGGGGAAGCAAAGGAATGGATGGACATTGGAGTCGTTTCCAGAAAGATGAGAAGAATTGCAATGGAAAGGTAGGAAGGAGAGGGAAGAGTCCCTCTGGCTGAACCTGAGCTGCCTACTAGGTAAATGTGCTGAACCCTGTGTGTGTTAAGGAGAAACACCCGGAAAAGGGTGGGGCAGAATTCCGAGTGTGTGGGTGCCATTTTATTTCCCCATCTTGTCCTTGTCTTCCTCATAGTTTGAGTTTGTATGTTCCAGGAGCAGGCAGATGGCATGACCCATGAAGAGATGGATCAGAAGCCGGGCTCAGTGGCTCAGCCTGTAATCCTGTGCCTTTGAGAGGCTGAAGTGAGTGGACTGCCTGAGTCCGCGGGTTCGAGACCCGCCTGGGCAACTTGGCAAGCCCTCATCTCTACAATAAATCAAAAAGTCAGCCGGGTGTGGTAGTGCATGCCCGTAATTCCGGCTACTTGGAAGGCTGAGGTGGAAGGATCGCCAGAGCCCAGCAGGTCGAGGCTGGTGGTCGGGAGCGGCCACTGCACTCCAGTCTCGGTGACAGAGTGAGACTCCAACTCAAAAAAAAAAAAAGAGATGGCTCAGAGTCAGAGGGCAGCAGAAGAGAGATTCTGAACACATGACTGAATTTCCAACCAGGGCTGTCTGGACTTCCGAGGAACGGCAGGTGGTTCCAGTTTCATGTGAGATAGGTTAGTGTTATAGGGATCACTCTGGTACAGGAAACTGCTTGGAGGATCAGCAGCAAAAAGGACTTCAAGCGAGCACAGGACCAGGTGGAGGGACAGGCAAGATCCGGGTTCCATTTCTGGCCTAGACCAGGGCGTACTCACAAAATCAGGGCTGTAGCAAACTCTGGCCAGCTGATTAGAGACATCCATGGCCTGGTTCTCCAAAATGTCCACTCGAATCTTCTCCTCTTCTGTCTCCCCACCTGCCACACACACCACAGAGACTCACCTCCAGTCTCACCCCCTAGCCAAGCCCAGGGGAAGGCCACTGTTCCCCACACCCGCAGCCAGCCCCACTCACACATGTTGTGTTTGCGGGCAATGTAGCGCAGGATGGCATTGCTCTGGGTGAGCTTGTGAGCCCCGTCGATTAAGTAGGGCAGCTGAAGGGCAAGTGGCAAAGTCAGTCAGGCTGCCAGGCCTTAGGCGAGGCACAGGTGACACCTGGCACTTGCTATACCTGCCCATGCTGGCCCTAAGTAAAAACACTGGAAACCGGGCTCGGTGGCTCAGACTGTAATCCCGCACCTTTGGTGCGGCTGAGGTGAGTGGATTGCCTGAGCCCGTGGGTTCAAGACCCGCCTGGGCAACTTGGTGAGACCTCATCTCTACAA
Organism: Carlito syrichta; assembly: GCF_000164805.1. Classification (NCBI taxonomy): domain Eukaryota; kingdom Metazoa; phylum Chordata; class Mammalia; order Primates; family Tarsiidae; genus Carlito; species Carlito syrichta. The sequence continues at coordinate 14,891 of NW_007249192.1, forward strand.
TAAATCAAAATGAGCCGGGCGTGGTAGCGCGCATCTGTAGTTCCAGCTACTTGGAAGGCTGAGGCAGAAGGATCGCCAGAGCCCAACAGGTCGAGGCTGCGGTGGCCGGGAGCATGCCACTGCACTCCAGTCTGGGTGACAGAGTGAGACTCCAACTCAAAAAAAAAGAACACTGGAAAGTAGAGGAATGAAGTCCGGGTGCGATAGCTCATGTCTATAATCCTAGCACTTTGGGAGGCCAATGCAGGAAGACTACCTGAGGCTAGGCGCTCAAAAACAGCCTGGGAAACATAGTGAGATCTCCTCTCTACAAAAATCAAAAACATTATCCTGGTGTGGTGGTATGTGTCTATAGTCCCAGCTACACAGGAGGCTCAGATGGAAGGATCACCTGAGCTCAGGATATCGAGGCTATGGTGAGCCATGATCATGCCACTGCACTCCAGCCTGGGTGACAGAGTGAGACCTTAACTCAAAAACAAAAACAAAAACAAAAACACCAGGCACGGTGGTTCACACCTGTAATCCCCGCATTTTGAGGGGCAAGAGGATCGCCTGAGCTCATGGGTTCGACACCAGCCTGAGCAACATGTAGAGACCTTGACTCTACAATAAAAATCAAAAAATTAGCTGGGTGTGGTGGCACATGCCTGTGGTTCCAGCTATTTGGAAGGCTGAGGCGCAAGGATCACCACAGGTCAAGATTGCAGTGGCCATGAGCATGCCATTGCACTACAGCCTGGGTGACAGAATGAGATTCCAACATAAAAAATTTAAAAAAAGGATAAAAAGCAGATGAATGAATGAAGTAGATGAATAGCTGGGACATAGAACGTCATGGGAAGGCAGTGTACAAAACCAGGCACAAGAGTAGAAGGCAGAAGACACCTGATGTAGAACCTCTAGGCTGGAGACAGGACATGCAGAGACACCTTGACTTTCCCAAAAACCGCCCCCTCCCCTGCACCTACATTGGGAAAGTCCAGGCCTAGCTTGAATTTTTCATTCAGCCACTGGCTTCTGTCATAGTCAGGAGCTGTTAAGGAGAAGAGGAGGTGAAAACAAGCCGCCCAGAGTCACACCCTTCTTCCCGGGACCCTCCCAAGGACTCTGTGGTAAGACCCCTGGGTCAGATGGATCTAGAATCCGCACCCCTGTCTCGTGTTCTGAGGTTGGGGAGAAGAATCCCTGGGGCCGGACTCGGTGGCTCAGCCTGTAATCCCAGCACTTTGGGGAGGCCAAAGCGAGTGGATTTCCTGAGTCCGCGGGTTCAAGACCAGCCCGGGCAACTTGGCAAGACCTTGTCTCTACAATAAATCAAAAATTAGCTGGGCATGGTAGCACATGCCTGTAGTTGCGGCTACTTGAAGGCTGAGGTGGAAGGATCGCCAGAGCCCAGGAGGTCAACGCTGGGGTGGCCATGACTGTGCCACTGCACTCCACCCTGGGCAACAGAGTGAGACTCCAATTCAAAAAAAAAAAAGAATCCCTGGAAGGGCTCTGAAACCTCCATGACTAAGGCTTGCAAAGGTTTAGGCAGGCCCTAGGGGGAACCCATCACAATTATTCATAGGGATCATTGACCAGCAATCCCCTCCCAGCTACCTGCCTTGAAAGGCAAGCCTGCACCCTCCAAGGGGTTTAGGGTGGGGGTTGGTTGCAGAACCAGCCCATGGAGGCCAGCAGAGGTAGCAACAGGTGGCCACACAGGGGTTGCTTGCGACCAACTCAGCACAAGAGAGCAGAGGTCGGGACAAGAGGGTGCACTTACCATCCCCCATGGTGTACTTCTTTTCCTCATAGCTTGAGTCTGTGTATTCCAGGAGCAGGCGGATGGCGTGGGCCAACTGGGAGAGACCAGGGCACAGTGCAGAGAGGCGTGATTTTATCAGCTCCAGGTGAGCCCCCCAGTCTACACCTACTGCACTTCCCGCCATACACACATGCACACCCAGGCACGCACAGGCCCTCCTGAGAGGGACAAGCAGTGGCTTCCAGCTCGCCCTGAAGAGAAACCAGCTCTAGAACCCGTGCCCCGGCTGTTCCGCACTCCTCTGCCCCTCGGACCCCTGCTACCGCCAAGGTGGACCCGCGCTCACCCCGCGGATGTCCCAGTACCCCAGTGTCATCGGCATGGGGGTGCTGCTACCGCGGTGGACTCAGCGGCTAGGTCTCGGGGGGCTGGGCCTCAGGGGGGCTGGGCTGTGACTTCCTCCGCTTGCCCAGGGAGAGCG
>NW_007249192.1:17192-28504 GCF_000164805.1 Carlito syrichta
TCCGCCGCGTCCCCGGAGATCCGCAGGCGCCAGGGGCCCGGAGCCGGGCGGCTGCGCCCTGTTGGCCGGGAGGTGTGAGAGCCACCGCAGCCTCCTAACTCCTGGGAATCGGGGTGTCGGGTCCCGGCGCCCAGAAGCGCAGTGCAGGGCTCGGGCTCTCCTGCTTCCGCAGCCCCGCCCCCATGCAGACCCCTGCTGGATTCACTGGGGCTTGGCCGTGCCCTTGGGATACAGGCCACATCCTAAAAGAGCAAAGCTCTCCTTCCTTGCCCTCCGCTCCTGGCATCGCTCCGTGCCGCGTTCCCGCGGGCCCTGGGACGGGCGGGGTGTCACTCAGCGCTTCGTCCCCGTGAAGTCATGGAAGTCGGATGCGGTGCTCGCCTCTGCTGCGTGGCGGAGCTTGGGCACTGTGTCTCTGAGGCTGGCAGAGCTCCGTCTTTGCTGTAGATGCTCCCAGGCGGTTCAGATGGGCCAGTTCCTCAGCTCTGAGACCGAATCCAGGCTCAGGAAGTGGTCTCTTTGTCAAGATGGATTCTGGGGTACGTTTTTCCATAGCAAGGCAATGACACCACACATACTCACAAGTGCTTGGATTCTGAATACAGCCTCGACCTCCTGGGCTCCGGCGATCCTTCCGCCTCAGCCTTCCAAGTAGCCAGAACTACAGGCCCACACCACCACGCCTGGCTAATTTTTTTATTTATTGTAGAGATGAGGTCTCACCAAGTTGCCCAGGCGGGTCTCGAACCCGCGGGCTCAGGCAATCCACTCACCTCGGTCTCCCAAAGCATTGGGATTACAGGCTGAGCCTCCAAGCCTGGCAAGAAAATGATTTTTTAAGAAAGCTAGCAATACATTAGCATATAGCAACATTATTAGAATAGTAATGTTACAAAACATAGAACAGATATCGTTACATTAGTACTCACCCAATTGGTCACCACTAAAAACCAGTTGTTGAAATGCTACCATATTCCAGGCATTGTGAATAAGACAATCCTTCAAGGAGACTGTAGTTTGGCCACTAAAGACTAGAAGTCAGGTAGGATCAGCAGGAGAGAGATTTTTGAAAACAAGGGGCACATCTTAGTGTTTTTCTACACTGAGCGGTAGAGAGGGAGAGAGGCTGAGAGCAGGAGAAAGAAGCCTCTCATGCTGGGCTGAGGCCTCTGAGGGGCTGGGAGAAGGGCCCAGGACGAGGTGGCTTCCTCAGAAGGAGGTGACAGCCCTGCAGAAGCAGGGGAAGGATTGGACCAGCAGCTCCCCAGAGCAGGGTCCACAGGCCAAGAGGCACCCACAGTGGACGACACGGGTCTGTGAATGGCAGAAAGGAGCTATGGGGACCAGGGGGACTGGGAGGTGGTGTCATGGAGAAGCATAGGAAGCTGCTGTTGTCCGGTCGCTTTTGCTGTCTGTGAGATCTCGCAGATTCACGTACTGTATTGCCTTTTCTTCTGTCTCCTTCCTTCCAGAACTGAGGGTATGGTGTTGAAGTCTTCTGTTGTTAATGTAGAATTGTCTGTTTCCCCCTTCAATTTTGCCAGTTTGGCTGCATGTATCTTATTCTTTTATTTCTTCTGTGGGAATTGTAGTCTGTAAGACAAAGAAATCAGTTATCCCTCCTGAATTTTCTCCCAAATTATCTGTACTTTCCTTATTTTGGAAGCTTCTGGATATCCTTTTTAAGAAAACATGATTTCCTGGCGGGATGGTAGTTTTATTTTATTTTTTTATTTTATTTTTTATTTTTTGAATCAGGGGCTCACTCTGTCGCCCAGGCTGGAGTGCAGTGGCACAATCACAGCTCACCACAACCTCGACCTCCTGGGTTCAGGCGATCCTTCCACCTCAGCCTCCCGAGAAGCTGGGACTACAGGCATGCTCCACCACATCCAGCTAGTTTTTAAATTATTTTGTAGAGATGAGGTCTCGTTATGTTGCCCAGGCTGATTTCAGACACCCAGGCTCAAGCAATCCTCTTGCCTCAGCCTCCCAAAGTGCGGGATTACAAGCATGAGCCACCTCGCCTGGCTGTAGTTTTAAATATCTAGCAATCTTTGACAATTCGTTAAATCACAGGGTAAATTAATGTGCAGTGGACAATACAGGCCCGATAGCACATAAGAAATAGTATTTTAGTGACTCACAGATTACACTGGAATTAAGTACCATTTATTACAACAAGAGGGAGTCATTTCTGTTTTCCTCGAGATGGACAGAAACCTTGAGTAGAATTAAACAGTTCCTGCAAAGTGGGCTCAGGTGTCTCTGAAGAAAGCAAGCACCTGTGGCAGCCAGGATAGCCCCAAGTTGGTCCTGGTGTGTTGGCCTTGTAATGGCCTTGGCAGAAGCATTTTTGGTGGCATAAAGTCAAGGCTCAATTTTTGACTGAAGGTTGGGATTAATGATGTGAGGGAAATATAATTGCCATAAGGAGCTCGTTAAGGGGAAGTTGCCTTATAAACCTTTTAAAAGAACAGCTACTAAATTTTTGTTAGCAGGTTTTTAGATGCAGAGAAGCAGCAATGGTCTGAAGAAAATATTGTTTTCTCCTAAGTGGTAGATGGGAACTAGGAAGTCCAAGGTAACAGGATGAAAATAAAAGAGATAATATTCACATTTTAGATGACTTCAAAGTGGACTAAAACATGAAGTAACAGGAGAGGGTGTTGAGTTGGAATGTTAATCTTGACCCAAAGTCTTGGGCAGAAGCTGTCCACCCCTGAAGCCAACATCTTCTGGGGGATATCTAAGAACCTAAGCTTGGGATTTCCAGTGGATTCTGGGGGGAAGTATGGTGTATCTTTTAAGCTGGGAAATATTAATCCAAGAATCAGTACTTTGGAGTTTTGCTGCTGTGTCAGTTGTTAGCAGTAAGTATCTGATAAGGTCCTTTTCATCAAAGCTCAAGGGCAGCTTTTCTTCGGTCTTTTCCAGAACACTAAATCTCCTGTTGTTGATCACTGGTAATTATTCTGGAAATGCGGCTTATATCTGTTGATGATAAAGCTGGGGGTATTGTATGAGTCCCTTGCAATTCCTAATCATATCTTATTGTAATTGCAATAGGAGAGAATCTAAGGTTGGGGGTGAAATTGTTAAACACAGAGGCCAGCCTCTCTCAGGTGAGGAGCAGCAGGGGGAGGTCTTGCTATATCCCCAGGCTGGAGTGTGGCTGTTCACAGGTAAGGTCATAGCATACTGCAGCCTGGAACTCCTAGGCTCAAGTGATTCTCCTGCCTCAGCCTCCCAAGTAGCTGGGGCTGCAGGTGTTTGCCATCACGCCTGGCTTGGCCTCTTATTAATTCATAAGGAGAAAACCTGTGGGTCCCGGACTGGGGTGATTGATTTTATACACATTAAAGCTAATGGTAATATTTTAGGTATAGGAATTTGTTAATTTTAGCTTTACAATCTCATTAGTTCTCTATTTTTCTTGAGGGCTGTGGATGATAAGGACAGTAAAGTTTTGGGTAAAAGGCAGACTTTACAGAGTTCCTTAATAACAATACCATTAAGATGAATGTCTTTTTCATTATTAGAGAGAAGTGGAAATTCCCAGCTTGGAAAACAAAATCAAGCAAAAAATTTTGCTACAGTTAGAGCCATGGCTCTCTGGAAAGGAAAAACTTTAATTCACTCTGAGAAAGCAAAACAAAACAAAACAATCAGAACATATTTATAATCCACCGCAGGAGGTACTTGTATAAAGTCCATTGGGGGTTTGAAGGGCCCTCGAGAACTTGGTTCTTCTCCATTTCTCGCCTTGACATTTACTAAGATTGCATCACTGACAGTATAACAGGTTTTATTTTATTTTATTTTATTTTATTTTTTTGAGTCGGAGTCTCACTCCATCGCCCAGGCTGGAGTCCAGTAGCACATTCAGGGCCACCGCAGCCTCAACCTGCTGGGCTCAGGTGATCCTTCTGCCTTGGCCTTCCAAATAGCTGGAACCACAGACGTGCGCCACCAGCTAATTTTTTTGGTTTATTGTAGAGATGAGGTCTCACCATGTTTCCCAGGCTGGTCTTGAACCTGTGGGCTCAAGCGCTCCTCTCACCTCCGCCTCCCAACGTGCTGGAATTACATGCATGAGCCACTGCGTGCTTTGCAGAACAGGTTTTAAAAACATCCCTAGGAATAGCTCAAAAATTATCCTGCCAATGTCAGTTTAATATTGTTGCCAGCGTGTCCCTGCTATCATGAATAATATCACAAAGCATTTTTGCTAAACTCCATTTTGGCTTTTTAACCTGTCACTGTGAGTTAGCCATCTGAGAGCACCAAATACTCTATGCAATGAGCATCCAAACTTTTCCACTTTTCTGCTTTTTTGAATCAGGGGTTTGTCTCCAACAGTTAAAAATAGCTTCTTTGAAGCCCTCCAAGGCCTCTCTTTTCCATGAGATTCCAGGAGCAATGATCTTGGCAAAAGCTGTTTGAGCTGGCCCATTGGTCAGCCACAGAATTCCTAGAGACTCTGAGTCTTTGTGCTGTGAATGACAGTCTGCGTTTATTATAGCTATTTCCTTAGGCAACAGCAAAGCAACTACAAGTCTTATTTGTAAACTGTCATCAATTCTTTTTCTTTGTTTTGAATAGAGGTCTCACTCTGTCGCCCAGGCTGGAGTGCAACGGCACGATCACAGCTCTACCACAGCCACAACCCTCTGGACTCAGGAGATCCTCCCACCTCAACCTCCCAAGTAGCTGGGACTACAGGTGTGTGCCACCATGCCCAGCTAACTTTTTAATTTTTTTTTATAGAAACAGACTCTTACTATGTTGCCCAGGCTGGTCTCGAATTCCTGGACTTAAGCAATCCTCCCATCCCAGCCTCCTAAAGTGCTGGGATTACAGGCGTGAGCCACCATGCCTGGCCCCGTCATCCAATTTTTACAGGTTTTTGTTGAGGTTAGAAAAGTCTTGATTTCCAAAGCATTCCAAATTCACAGATTCCCCAAAAGTGCATCCACTATGGGTATACCCACTTAATCTTTTACATTTTGCCAGCTGGCAGGCCCAGGTGAGGACATTTATTTCAGCCATCCGAGATGACAATTTTTGGAGTGGTCTATATTTTAAGAGTGAATTTAAGTCTGTGATAGCATTTTAAGATATGAACAAAAAAATTAGGTCAAGGCTATCCAAGGGAATTTCTAACAAAATGATTTAAGAGCCAGGCTCGGTGGCTCAGCCTGTAATCCCGCGCCTTTGGGAGGCTGAGGTAAGTGGATTGCCTGAGCCTGCAGGTTCAAGACCCGCCTGGGCAGCGAGACCTCACCTCTACAATAAATCAAAAAATCAGCCGGGCGTGGTAGCACATGCCTGTAATTCCGGCTACTCGGGAAGCTGAGGCGGAAGGATTGCCGGAGCCCAGCAGGTGAGGCTGCGGTGGCCGAGAATGGCCACTGCACTCCAGTCAGGGCAACCGAGTGAGACTCCAACTCAAAAAAAAAAAAAAAAGATTTAAGAGTGTGTGAAAAGCACTGAGAGTTAACAGAATAATTTGGTGAAAAAAAGAATTTCTAATCTGGGTGTAAAATAACTAAATTATTTTACATGACAGACCCAAATTCTAATTTTACTCCCTTAGAATATTATTTTTGTGACAGATTTTAATAAAAGCTATATTAATATTCTGTTATTTGTATGAATTTAGGGATATGCAGATATATAAACAAATAGGTGATACTTTAAAGTTTCTTTTAAAAAAGTTGTGATGCCAGGCCTGGTGGCTCATGCCTATAATCCCAATACTTTGGGTGGTGGAGGCGAGAGGATTGCCTGATCCCAGGGATTTTAGGCCAGCCTGAGCAACATAGAGAGACCTCTTCTCTACAATAAATCAAAAAATTATTCGGGTGTGATAGCACATGCCTGGAGTTCCAGCTACTTGGAAGGCTGAGGTGGAAGGATGGCCTGAGCCCAGCAAGTTGAGACTGCAGTAGCCGTGAGCGTGCCACTGCACTCCAGCCTGGGCAACAGAATGAGATTCCAACTCAAAAAAAAAAAAAAAAGTTATGATAATAATACTTAACATGACATCTGCCCTCTTAACAAATTTTTGAGTGCACAGTCAGGTACTAGTAACTATAAGCACAACATTGCAAGCAGATCTCTGGAACTGAATCACCCTGTATAGCTGAAACTTTACACCCTTTGAATAGCAGCGCCCACTCCCTCTTTCCCCCAGCCCCAGCAACCATCTTCTACTTCCTGTTTCTATGAGTTTGCCTATTTTGGATACCTCGTCTAAGTGGAATCATGGGATATTTGTTCTTCAGTGACTGGCTAATTTCACTAAGCATAATGTCCTCCAGACTCATCAAGGTGTCACAGACTGCAGGATTCCCTTCTTTTTAAGACTGAATAATATTCCACTGTACATCTGAGCCACATGTTTGTTATCCATTCATCTGTTGATGAACTTTGAGGCTGTTTCCATATCGTGGCTATTGTGAGTAATGCTACAGTGATCAAGAGAGCGGTAATATCGCTTTGAGATCTTACCTTAATTCTTTTGAATGTATATTCAAGTGGAAGTGCTAGTCAAATGGTAGTTCTAGTTTTAATTTCTGTTTGTTTTTTGAGTTGGGGTCTAACTGTCACCAGGCTGAAGTGCAGTGGCACAATCATGGCTCGCTGCAGCCTCAACCGCCCGGGCTCAGGTGATCCTTCCACCCCTGCCTTCTGAGTAGCTGGCATGTGCCACCACACCCAACTAATTTTTTTTTTAATTTTATATAGAGATGAGGTCTCACTCCATGGTGCAGTCACCATAGAAAACAGTAAGGAGGTTCCTCAAAAAATTAAAAATAGGGCCAGGAACAGTGGTTCAAACCTGTAATCCCAGCACATCGGGTGGTGGAGACAAAAGGATTGCCTGAGCCCAGGAGTTTGAGACCAGCCTAGGCAACATAGTGAGACCTCATCTCTACCAGAAAATTAGGAGGGCGTGGTGGTACACGCCTGTAGTCCCTGCTACCCAGGAGGCTGAGGCAGAAAGATGGCCTGAGCCCAGGAGTTCAAGGTCGTGGAGAGCTGTGATGGTGCCACTGCACTCCATCTTGGGTGACAGAGTGAGACCCCAACTCAAAGAAAGGAAGAGAGACAGAAACAAAGAGCAAGAAGGAGCAAAGGCAAGACCTTGGGGCTGGCAGGCAGCCTCTCGCCATGGCCCAGGTTCGAATCCTGACTTCGCCCTTTACCAGGCAGAGGGGGACCACGGGAGAGTCACTTCACCCTCTGCCTTTGAATTCCCTCCTCTGACGACAGCATCCTGTGCCTCACAGGGTCCATTCTTTCACCAAACTTGTATCCGCTGTCTAATACATGCCACTCACTTGCGTGAAATTCCGCAGTGAGCAAAACAGACAAAGTTCACACTTCACGCAAGTGCCGTTCCGCGGGACTCATTTTGGATATTAAACCCCCGCGTACGTGAAAAGCTTGGGACGAGCGCTGTGCCCACGCGAGCTCTTGGGAAACGTGCACCCACTTCAGGCTGCGCCTGGCTCTGCCGCTCCCTCGCCCGGGACCCTCGGCAGTTCTCTGGGTGCTCGGGTCTCATATTTAGGACGCCCCCGCTCGCCCCGAGAGGAGGGGCAGAGGAAGCTAGGGGTAGCCACCCACAATCTGGGATCCCAGGGCGACTCCAGCCTGGCAGAGACCTGCCCCAGTAAGCAGAAGCAGAAGTGATGCGGGCTCATCCCTTCGAGTCTTCACCTGCGGCCCTCCCAACGCAGGTATTTTCTGAGATTTGATCTCACTTGGCTGGGGGCCTTTCGCCTCATTGTTCTGAGAACAGTCCTCTCTCTGCTACCCTTGGCCAACTCGGCCGCCTCGGCCTACCCAGACAGAGGGCTCAGCTCCACCTCAAGCCAGCAGAGGCTGGAAAAAAATGTCCTGCTTTGTTTCTGAGAGTGCAGGTCATGCCTAGGTGGCAAGTGGCAGCCCAGGTCTCCCCTACACCCTGGAATAACCCTCCCCCAGCCTCTGCTACTGGGTTACTTAAGGAAATAACTACAGCAACAACTCCTCCTCCCACCCCCCCATAGAGATGGTCTCCCTATGTTGCTCAAGCAATCCTCCCATCCTGGCCTCCCAAGGTGCTGGGATTACAGGCGTAAGCCTCCATGCCTGGCCACAATAACTTTTTTTTTTTTGAGTCAGAGTCTCACTCTGTCGCCCAGACTGGAATGCAGTGGCACACTCACAGCCACCACAACCTTGATCTACTGGGTTCAGGCAATTCTTCCACTTCAGCCTTCCAAGTGGCTGGAACTACAGGTATGCGCCACCACACTGGGCTATTTTTTTTTTTAATTGTAGAAACGACATCTCATCATGTTGCCCAGGCTGATTCTGAACCTGTGGGTTCAGGCAATCCTCTCGCCTTCGCCTCCCAAAGTGCTGGGATCATAAGTGTGAGCCACTGCACTTGGTCACAATAACTGCTTGACAGCCAATTTAGGTATGACAGTAATGTTTAGGAAAGACCTATATTCTCTTTAAAGTATTTGCTTTTGCCAGGTGCAGTGGCTCATGCCTATAATCCCAGCACTTTGGGAGACATAGGCGAGAGGATTGCCTGAACCCAGGGGTTCAAAACCAGCCTGGGCAACTTGGCAAGATCTCATCTCTATAATAAATCAAAAAATTAGCCAGGTGAGGTGGCACGCACCTGTGGTTCCAACCACTTGGAAGACTGAGGTGAATGAATCACCCAAACCCAGGAGGTCGAGGCTGCAGTGGCCATGAGCATGCCACTGCACTCCAGCCTGGGCAACAGAGTGAGACTCCTACTCAAAAAAAAAAAGTATTTGCTTTTACTAATAATCCCAGTCAATGTTTATTAGCGCCTCTTACATGCCTACTAAATATACTTTCTCAGTGAAGTCTCAAAAAATCTCTTTGAATTGCTTCTTTCGTTCCCATTGTATGGATGATAAAACCGAGGCTCAGAAAAATTAAATAACTTGCCCAAGGACACACAGCTAGTAAGTTACCAAGTTGCATTGGACCCAGTCGGGTCAACCTCAAGACCTGGGTCTACCCAAGACACTACCTGCAAAAGGCTGCAGAGTGATGCCAGACCCAAATTTCCAGTGACAACCCAAGACTGTTTCCAGACACTGTGGGAGCAGATAATAGACAAGCTTGGCACTAAACAAGAGGCCTTCACTCGCTGAGCACAGCAGACATTTCTTTTTTTTTTCTTTCTTTTTTTGAGTTGGAGTCTCACTCTGTCGCCCAGACTGGAGTGCAGTGGCCGCTCCCGGCCACCGCTGCCTTGACCTGCTGGGCTCCGGCGATCCTTCTGCCCCAGCCTTTCAAGTAGCTGGAACTACAGGCGCGCACTACCACGCCCGGCTAATTTTTTTTATTTATTGTAGAGATGAGGGCTCGCCAAGTTGCCCAGGCGGGTCTCGAACCCTGGGGCTCAGGCCATCCACTCACCTCAGCCTCCCAAAGCCCAGGATTACAGGCTGAGCCACCGAGCCCGGCTTGACATTTTTTAAGATGCTCCGAGGCCTTTGTTTTCATTACCAGCAAGAAACACTGCTTCACAATATCTCAGTGTAACATGGGGCCTGTAAACACATGTTGACGGGCATAAACAAAGCGATAGGCATGCCAGAGGGAGGCCAGAGCCAGAAAGCATGTGTGGGGAAGCTTCAGAGCAGCGCACTAGGACACACCCCTGTAGGACCTAGGACCCTTGACTCCCGGTAGGAAGCCTCTTGGGTTTTCTGGTGCTGCTTCCCTGAACATAAAGCGTACAGAGAAAGAGTGGTGGGGCATCCAGAAGTGGGGACAATCTGCGGGGTTGGGGCAGTGAACCGGGGTGTCATAGACGATCTGGGATTCCAGGCTGACTCCAGCCTGGCTGAGACCTGCCCAAGTAAACAGCTCCTGTGATGCTCCGCCCATTGAGGGACATCAGGCGTTGGGGACGCCCCCAGAGGAGGGGCAGAGGAAACTAGAGGTGGCAGCTGACAGTCTGGGATTCTAGAGCGACTCCAGCCTGGCTGAGGCTTGCCCAGCTAAACAGGAAGCAGCGGTGATGCTGGCTTGGGCAGACGTGCCGGGAGGGAAGCCCGTAGCTTTGAGGCACAGAGGAGCTGGGGCATGCCGCCGACACCAACCCCTCAACCCCCAGCCTTCAGAATGGAGGCCAGCCTCAGCCTGCCACCTGCTGCGTTCAGTTTCTTGGACACCGGCCCAGCCCTGAAAGCCCAGGCGATGCCCTTGGTGCAGCACTTGGGGAGGCTGGACCCGGCAGAGAGTACAGCCACCTCTATTGCAGAGGGGATGCAGGTGAGAGAAGAACGGGGAGCAGCCTGGAGGCTCCTCTGGCCGTGGGGTTCCATGCCTGGCCTTCAGCAATGTGGATCACAGGTGAACCCCGACAAATCCCACATTGACTGGACTCCAGGGTTACGCAAAGGCCACAAGAGTACCTGCAAGGCCGGTCTCCACCTGATTTCTGGAAACGGTAGTTCCCGCAGCGCCCCCTGGTGGCCAAACGTGCCGCATCCAGGCGGGGAGAGGCCGGGCTGGAAGGCAGCGCTTAGTGGCGCTGCTCTGGTCTCAGCGCCCCTCCTTACAAGGGACAGCCAATTAGGCGCCACCTCTCAGCTACGACTCTGGGTTTTCCCAGTTCTTTGAGCAGCGACTTAAGTCACGTCCCCCAGGGACCAGGAGGGAGGCTCTGGGGCACCCCTCAACGCAACCCTACAAAGCCACAGACAACAGCTGCCACCCTTTATTGAATGACTGAATGCTAGACATACATACGTATATATGTGTATGTGTGTCTAGAAAATCTCTCTCTCTCTCTTTTCTTCTGAGTGAGGGTCTCACTTGTCACCCAGGCTGGAGTGCAGTGGCACGATCACTGCTCACTGAAGCCTCAACCACCACCTGGGCTCCCACCTCAGCCTCCTCGAGTAGCAACACTACAGGCATGCCACCACGCCCAGCTAATTTTTTTTTTTTTTTCAGAGATGAGGCCTTGATCTGTTGCCCAGGCTGGTCTTGAATGCCTAGGCTCAAGCAATCTTCCCACCTCAGTCTCCAAAAGTGCTGGGATTACTGGCGTGAGCTGCCGTGCCTGGCCCTGTACATATTATTTTATTCTTACTACCTTCTCATGAAATAACTACTTATTATGTGTTATTAGCCTCTCTTTTTTTTGTTTACCAGTAAGAACACTGAGGCTAGCCGGGCTCAGTGGCTCAGCCTGTCATCCCGCGCCTTTGGGAGGCTGAGGTGAGTGGATTGCCTGAGCCCGCAGGTTCGAG
>NW_007249192.1:28524-49172 GCF_000164805.1 Carlito syrichta
AGCGGCCACTGCACTCCAGTCTGGGCGACAGAGTGAGACTCCAACTCAAAAAAAAACACTGAGGTTGATTGGTTTTTTTTCCTCAGCTCTTATTTTTTAACATTAAGGTAAGATTTACATAACATAAAATGAACCATTTTAAGTGAGCAATTTAGTGACAATTAGGACATTCATAATGTTAGGGAACCACTGCCTCTGTCTAGTTTTAAAACATGTTTATCACCCCAAAAGATACCCCAAACCCATTAAGCAGTTGTCCCCACCATTCCCACTTGCCCCAGCCCGGAAGCCACCCATCTGTCTTATGTCTCTGTGGAATCACCTGTTCTGAATACTTCGTGTCAATGGAGTCCTACAACACGTGACCTATTGTGTTTGGCTCTCTCGCTTAGCGTGACATCTTCAAGATTCATCCACATCACAGCCTGGATCAGACCTTCATTCTTTTTTATGAATGATATTCCATCGCAGGAATGTAGCATATGCTGTGTATCTGTGGATGCACATTTGGGTGATTTTCACCTTTTGGATGTTGTAAATGGCACTGCAGTAAACATGTATTTGTTTTTAGTTCTCTTGGGAACATGCCTAAGAAGGGAATTGCTGTGTCATATGGTTATCTGGCCAGGCGCAGTGTCTCATGACTGTAATCCCAGAACTTTGGGAGGCTGAGGCGGGAGGATCGCTTGAACCCAGGAATTCAAGACTAGCCTGGGCAATATAGCGAGACCACGTCTCTATAAAAAATGAAAAAACAGCTAAGTGTGGTGTCTCATGCCTGTAGTCATAGCTATTGAAGAGGGCTGAGGTGGAAGGATAGGCTGATCCCAAGGGATTGAGGCTGCAGTAAGCTATGATCCTGCCACTGCACTCCAGCCTGGGCAACAGAGTGAGATCCGACTCAAAAAAAAAAAAAAAAAAAGGTAATTCTATGTCTAACATTTTGAGGAGCCGCCAGACTGTTTTTCGTGATGGTTGCACCATTTTACATTCCCACCAGCAATTATGAGAGCTCCAGTTTCTCTACATCCTCACCAACATTGTTATTTTCCATTTCAGTCTCACTGGAGTCACCCTGGTGGATATAAAGTTGTCCCAAGTCTCATATGGACAGGATGGGTGAGACTGAGAAGCCGCAGACTGTGTCTGGGAGAAGAAGAGTAGATCTCTGCAGGCCTGACCCTCCTCACTGTCCTGCCCTTCCCTCCAGCCCATGTCAGCCCCACCCCTGCCTCTGTGAGAGGCTGGCAAATCTTTTCTCTCCCCTGCCGCAGAGCGAGCACTGGGTCATCGTCCTTAGGGAAAATCTCCTCGGTCAAAGGGCTGCCATTTTGTTTCTATCTTAACACCAAGAACCTGACCTTGGAGTCCCAAGCGTCCTTCACGGGTTCTACCACTGTCCCGTACCCAGGATCAGCGGGGTGGTCACAGCTGACCACCCACAGGGAACAAAACACTGCACGGAGTGTCATGGGACAAGCCATGGCAGCACACTCCGCCCTTGCCTCTGAGAGAGGAAAGGAGACCCCCTCCAGGCTCCAGCTCAGGGAAGCACTGGTCCAAGGGTCAAGGGTGGTACCCTCCTCATCTACTGTGGCCTTTGGGACACCAGCCCCACACCAGAGGAGGAGAGGCAGATCCCAGAATGCCTCACCCCCACTCCTGCTGTCTGGCCAAGCCCACCCCGCCTTGGAGGCTTGCCCAAGTGCCCCAGACCCTGGGGGAGCTCCCTCCCTGCTTGCCCTCCCAGAGCCCCTCTGAGCCTCTGCCAGGGCTCTTAGCCAGGAGTTTTATCTCCTTGGCTAGGACTGGGGTGCCACCTGTATAGGAGGGTGACAAGCAGGCCTTCCTCAAAGCTCCGAGGGCTGCAGGGAATCCACTCAGGGGAGCTGACATGAACACCTGCAGAAATCATCTAAAAATCGAGAGGCATTCCAGACGAAGGGCAGGAAGAGCCCAGAAACCCAGTTAGGTTTTGCTGACGCAAGAGAGGATGTGGCCTCACCACATGTGGCCCACATAGCTAAAGGAAGAATGTGGTTGCGACATAACAAGGGTGGCAGGGGTCTGGAACACCACAGCCAAAGGCCAGGCCGGGCGTGTGGCTCCAGCCTCACCCAGGAGAGAAGCTGTCCTCTCCACTGGCCACAGGCAACTTTCCCCTCATGGGGGTCCTAGAGTAAGCCCCGACCACAGTTCTCACCGGGGGACTCACACATGAGCTGTGTCTAGCTGGGGGCGGGGTGGGGCCCAAGGATGCCCTCTGTATGAATTAGCGGGCATGGGTGCCCGGTGAGGGAGCCCCAGTCCATCCATCCCCAGAGCCGGGAGCCACCCGAGCTGTTCTCACGAGGTTCCGTCACCTTGTGGACAGGTTGGGAACTGCACAAGGCCTGCCAACCACGGGGCAAATGGGAGCCGACATCCAGCGTTCACCCTCCTCACCCAGGAACTGGCCCTAGCACGTCTGCGGCCACCCAGAAGAAGGAGCACCCTTCTTCCCCAGAAGATGCCAGCCATCCTTGAGCTTTCTGGGTACGTCTTCCCAGAGGGTTTGCCTTTTCTTAACTCACACAAAAGTGGCACAGCCCTGGCACCAGCCGTGGGTTTGGGCACAACCCAAGGGCTCCAGCAGCCCAGCAGGGCACCGGTGCACTGGGTCAGGATGGGGTGGGGGAGGGAGAGAGCCAAGCCCCACAGCAGGCTCCAGCTCCCAGGGCAGACCACTCTGGGGATACTTTAGCATGAATTCGTGCACTCCCATGGCCACCTGAGACACCCAGCGCTCTGTGCCACGGAGCCTTGTTCAAAGGATGCCATGGGGGTGACGCAGGGGTGACTGTGTCTTCCGTCGATTTACAAGCCCATGTCGGATTGCTCGAAACTTCAGACCGCTGGCACACCCTCCAAAAGCGGGCACAAGAGCCAGCGGCATCCATGAAAATGATGTTGCAGGCACCCAGGCTGGGCTGCCACCCATGTCAAGCAGGTCACACACTGCACGGGAGCCCCTGGGATGAGGGGCTGAAAGCCAGCCCGTGCTCAGTTCCCCAAGCTGTGCTCCCCCACACAAGGCTGTATCCACCGAGGAAGTCTAAACATGCACAAAGGCATTTTAGGGGCGGCTAGCATGGCCCAGCTCGGGGCCCTGTGGGTGCAGAGGACAAGAGGACACAGGGCTGACCATAACTGTTCAAAACTCGGTCCCTCCTCACTACTCCTCAAGCTACTTCTGGGTGACGTCTTTACAAATCCTGTGCTTGGGGTTTTGGGTCCTTCTCGTAGCTGGTAAGCAGCTCAGCAGCTCTGCCCACCTCTGCTGGAGCAGGGCCTCCGGATGCTGGGACGGGGTGCAGATCTGCCCATCAGCACCCCAAACACTGTCTTCTGGTCCACTGTGGCCTCTGCTAACACACCTGCCCACCCAGGGCCCCCAGAGGACACTCAGAGGTGCTTCTCCACCCTCTCTGCTCCTCCTTCCTCTCCCACCTGCCGGGCACCTGCTTCTCCCCAGCAAACACCTTTCCTCACTCCTGGCTCTGAGGAAAGAGCCGCAGCAGGCCAGGTACCTATGGCAGGAATCAGCCTCCTGGCCTGCTGGAGAGCAGGGAGGGGTAGATGGAGAGATGGAGACAGCGACGAAGCCGCCAGGGAGGCCAGAGGGCTACCCAGGAGCAGCCTTACCCATGCCAAGAGGCCAGAAACATTCCCCCAAAGGGAGTAGTTGATGGGCCACTGCATCTCAGAGAGGTCAGGGAGACCCACAGAGAAGCCTGGCCTTCGAAGGGAGGCTGGTGGGAATGGTCTGGGAGAAATGGCATCCAAGTGGTAGAAACCCAAGGTGGGGCCAAGGGGACAGTTTGCTGAGGAAGTAGAGGATAGGAAGGTGCAGACTACTTTATTAAAAAGTTCTTCTGCCCAGACACAGTGGCTCATGCCTGTAATCCCAGCACTTTGAGAAGCTGAGGCGGGAGGATCGCTTGAGCTCAGGAGTTTGAGACCAGCTTGGGCAAAATAGCAAGACCCCGTCTCTACAAAAGAATAAAAAAATTAGCCAGGTGGGGTGATGTGCCTATAGTCCCAGCTACCCGGGAGGCTGAGGCGGAAGGATTTCCTGAGCCCAGCAGGTCGAGGCCGTGGTAAGCCATGATGGTACCACTGCATTCCAGCCTGGGCAACAGAGTGAGACCCCCACTCAAAAAAATAAAAAATTTAAAAAATAAAAATGTATTCAGAGTGGGTAACACTGTCATGTATAGTGAAGTGGTCCTCTCCTAACAGAAAAAGGCCAGGCATGGTGGCTAACGCCTGTAATCCCAGCACCTTAGAAAGCCGAGGGGAGAGGACTGCCTGAGCCCAAGGGTTCAAGACCAGCCTGGACAACGTGGCGAGACCTAGTGTCTACAATTTTAAAAATGAGTCAAGTGTGATGGTACACACCTGTCGTTCCAGCTACTTGGAAGGCTGGGGCAGAAGGATCGCCTGAGCCCAGCAGGTCGAGGCTGTGGTGGCTGTGAGCATGCCACTGTACTCCAGCCTGGGCAACAGAATGAGACTTCAATTCAAAAAAAAAAAAAAAAAACAGAAAGAAAAAAAATACAGACTGTTAGACATGACAAGGCTTCTCACAGCAGTGATAACACAGACACAACTATTGTGGGTATTGCCCAGGTCCTTCTGCTACCCTGTGACAAAATCTGACAACCCTTCATCTCAGCATTATCTTGGCTGCATGTCACTGTGTCTCAGGCAACATGGAATTCAGATGCTCAGAGACCACTTCGTCTTGGAAGATTCTGAAGGGTGCCTGTCCTCTGGAGACAGGATACCAGCCGGTTCTGCTTGGAGTCTGGAGTCACATAGACCTGGGTGTGCCTGCTGAGTGACCAGGGCTGCCCACGTGGTTTCTTTGTGCATTAGGACGCCGACCTATGAAATATGGATAATCATAGTAGATAATACACCGTGCTTCTAAAAAGAAAACGTACTCAGGGGAAGGACTGAGAGAAATAGGAAGTTGGCTGCCAGGACTGGGAACAGAAAGGAAGGAGCAGGCGGAAGAGTGGGCTGAGATCAGGGTGGTGGGCCCAGCCTCCACAGCCCCCAGGAGGAGTCCTAGGGACTAAAGCTCCTCAGAAGGTGCTCAGGCTTGAGGAGGGAACAGAGAAAGGGTCATCTCAGAGGAGTTAAAGAGACATATGGAGCTGAACATGGTGGCTCACTCCTGTAACCCCAGCACTTTGGGAGGCCGAGATGGGAGGATTGCTTGAGGCCAGGAGTTCAAAACCAGCCTGGGTAGCATAGTGAGACCTCATGTCTACAAAAAAATTTTTTAATTAGCTAGCTGTGGTGGTGCATGCCTGTAGTCCCAGCTACTCCAGAAGCTGAGGCAGAAGGATCACCTGAGCCCAGGAGGTCTAGGCTGCAGTAAGCCAGGATTGTGTCCCTGTACTCCAGCCTGGGTGACAGAGTGAGACTCCAACTCAAAGCAAAAAAACAAAAAAAACAAAGAAGACCTGGGCACTTGCCTTCAAGAGTCTTAGTAGCCTCGTCAAGGCTCCTCCCTTGTCCCCCTTGTCCAGCTTCACTCTCACCTGGAGACATCCATCCTGCCAACCCCCACTCAGGCCTTTGTCCAGGCCTGACTTACAACTCCAAGTCCCAAAGGGAGCTCAAAGACAAGAGCACTGGGCTGGCAGTCCATTGCCAGGTCCTCACCCCACTCACCACCTCCCTGCCCCGTGACGAGGCCAAGTGTGGGCCCCGCTGACTTCCGTGTCGCTATCCATCACGTATGACTTCTGTTTATGTCCCGCCTTGTTCCCACAGGGTTTGAAGCTGCTGGGAGGAATAGCTACACTCGTATCCAAGTCATAAGGCTGTCGTAAGACTTAAATGTGGAAAATTACAAAGAGCAAAACAAACGTGATATTCTTACTATTTTCTCCTAAAAGGAATTAGTCTGACCTTCTCTGGCCCCTGGTGGTGTCTCTGATATAAGTCTGTCGTTGTCCATGTTCCCTGCACTTGAAATATATCCAGGATTTAATCTCGGCAATAAACCAATGCAGGTGGCCCCCAGTGTCCTCACTCTATAGGCTGGAGAGCTAAAGCTCAAAGTTCGTATAATTTGCTCAAGATCTTATGGCTCCTAAGTGGCAGTTGTACCATAAGACAGTGATTCTAACCCAGGGATCACAAACTCAGATCCTCCCTGGCAGTGCATGGACTGGACTGAAGACAACAGAGAGGAGTAGGGCTTGTGGCCCCCTCCGGGCACCGTGTCTTAGAGATGCTAAGGCGACCGGTGGGGAGTGGGCTGGCTTCTCAACCTTTGGACAGGCTGGGCCAGCCAATCACAACACTGTGGCCACTTCTGTCTTAACCACTGGTTTTAACTGCCTCCCCCACAAAAAGCTCCTCTCTGCTGCCACTGCCACCAGCCAGGTTCTTGTGCCTCACACCAGGGATGTGGCA
This sequence comes from Carlito syrichta, assembly GCF_000164805.1. Taxonomy (NCBI): domain Eukaryota; kingdom Metazoa; phylum Chordata; class Mammalia; order Primates; family Tarsiidae; genus Carlito; species Carlito syrichta. The sequence goes on from NW_007249192.1 coordinate 35,002, forward strand.
GGACCCTGCCTCATGACTTTTCTGCCCCCAGACTCACCCATACTGGTTTATCTGCTTATCAGATCATCCCCTCCCTGAGCACTCCACTCCCACGGGGACCTCCTTCCAACAGATATGTACTCCAGGAACCGTGAGAGAGTCGGAGGAACAAAGACTTTGCAGCCAGACAGTTCTGGGTTCAAATCCCACCTCTGCCACTTATGAGCTGAGTCACCTTAGATGTGTTATGTAACCTCCTTGAAACTCATTTTCTCTTTTTAAGAGGAGGAGGGTGATGACACATCACGCCACCTAGAACAATAAGTGCATTCGCAGTTGTAAAGAGCTTAGCCCAATGCCGGGTATTCACTCACAGGTATTCACCCCACATGAACAGCAGACATACAAACACTCCTTGGTGGCTTCTTCCTTAGGGACTCAGGCTGGGACCAAGTTGGTAATCACTCCCTCTGCATTTGCTCTCCAAGCCTGGGAAGTCCAGGAGGAGGGCTGACTCACCTAGCTAATAAAAGGAACACTCAGGGCTAGGCGCGGTGGTTTATGTCTGTAATCCCAGCACTTTGTGGGGGGGGACCGAGGTGGAAGGATCACTTGAGGCCAGGAGTTCTAGACCAGCCTAGGCAACATAGCGAGATCTCACTTCTACAAAAAATGTTTAAAAAATTAGCCAGGCGTGGTGGCACATGCCTGTAGTTCCAGCTACTTGGGAGGCTGAGGCAGAAAATAGCCTGAGGCCAGGAGGTTGAGGCTGTGGTGACCATGATCGTGCCACTGCACTCCAGACTGGGAGATGGGGGAGGCCCTGCCTCAACAACAACAAAAAAGGAACTCAGGTTTAAACTCAGGTCAGTTTTTCATCAGCAAAATGGAGACAGAAACTCCTGCTATGTGTGGCCATTGCACAGACTCAGAGAAGACACCAGTGGCAGAAGGCTGAAAGCTAGACTGAAAGCTGAGCTGACTCCCACCCAGCCCATAGCAGGGCTGCAGAGCTGACTTTCTCTCAAGCCCTTCATAGACCCCGTGTCTGATTCTTGAAGGCCTCACCCTCACTGTGACAAACATGAGAACACACCCACATGGCCTGGTGTAGTGGCTCACACCTATAATCCCAATACTTTGAGAGGCCAAGGCAGGAAGATTGCTTGAGCCCAGGAGTTCAAGACCAGCCTGGACAACAAAGAGAGATCTCAATTCTACAAAAAATGTTTTTTTTAATTAGCCGGTCTTGGTGGTGTGTGCCTGTAGTCCCAGCTATTCGGGAAGCTGAGATGGAAGGATTACCTGTTCCCAGAAGCTCAAGGCTGTGGTGAGTTGTGATTATGCCACTGCACTCTAGCCTGGGAGACAGAGTGAGACTGACTCAAATAAAGAAAATGAGCTGGGCTCGGTGGCTCAGCCTGTAATCCCGCGCTTTGGGAGGCTGAGGTGAGTGGATTGCCTGAGCTGCGGGTTCGAGACCCGCCTGGGCAACTTGGTGAGACCTCGTCTCTACAACAAATCAAAAAATTAGCCGGGCGTGGTAGCACGCGCCTATAGTTCCAGCTACTTGGAAGGCTGAGGCAGAAGGATCGCCGGAGCCCAACAGAGGGAGGCTGCAGTGGCCGGGAGCGGCCACTGCACTCCAGTCTGGGCGACAGAGTGAGACTCCAACTCAAAAAAAAAAAAAGAAAAAGAAAATACACCCACATCCCTCACTAAATCTAACTCTGCTTTGCTTTAAAAGAGTTTTAATAAAGTTGTTTTTGAAAGTACTCGGCTATGAGTGTTTTAATTTACTATTGGCTATGATTTCTCTTTAATCATCCTGCATATTGTGGAACTCTTGCCAAAACCTCAACTTACAAATTGTTTTCAAATATGATGACATTTGTATTCGTATTAACTTAATATTAAAATCAACATGTTACTTCCTGAAGGCATTTTATTAAGTATTTGTCAATTTCAACTTTGCTGTTTTCATATTTTGCAGCCCCCAAAGTCATCCGTTCAGCTCTCCTCTGTTTCCTGGGATCCTTGAATGCCAGCCGTGCCCCAGACAAGACAGGCTTACTCACAAAGTCAGGGCACTCGGATGGTCCCTATCTCTAGACACAGAGACCACCCACCCCAGATTGTCCGGTGCAGCCTAACAAAGTCATTTGTCAAACATTGGGTTAAAAGTGATGTGATGCTTAAACTTTGTTGGAATTTGACATAAAAAAATTCACAAATGAGTCAATACTTTGCCAGGGTAAGTATTCTGATGTAGGGTTTAGGAATCAGGATTGGGATACGTCATGGCTCATTGCCTGCAATCTCAGCGCCGTGGGAGGTTGAAGTGGGAGGACTGCTTGAGCCCAGGTGTTTGAGACCAGCCTAGGCAACATCTCTACAAAAAAAAATTTTAAGTAGCCAGGTATGGTGACCCACGCTTATAGTCCCAGCTATTCTGGAAGCTGAGGGGGAAGGATCGCCTGAGCCCAGGTCGAGACTGTGGTGCACCGTGATCACGCCATTGTACTCCAGCCTAGACGACAGAGACCCTGACTCAAAAAAAGAAAAAGAAAAGTGAGTCTCCTTCATCCTTGAAAAGCACGGCTTCCTGGGCCTCTGAGGACTGGCGTGGGTGGAGGAGCCCTGGACATAGAGTTCCAGCCCAGGCGTGGCCACTGGCCACTTCCTCCCCAGCCTATCTCCTGAGCAGAAATCAGTCAGAATTGTGGGACCCCTGGGTCCTCATCCAACTGTAACATTCAATTCTGTGATACGTAAGTAGCTAGACAGAATTGGCAAGAGGCGCCTTCTGGAAGCAAAAAGCCCTGGGTTTCGGCCAGGAAGAGACCTGGCTAGCGGTCCTCAGGAGGACGAGGACGAGGAGAGCATCTGCCCGGGGCACCCGCTGAGGCGGCCCAGGCCAGATGCAGACAAGCTTGCCTGCCTGCTGAGAGGCAAGGCTGGGGGAGAGCAGTTGATAGGAAGGGAGGAGGAACCCCGGCCTCCCAGCCTTACGCTCCCACTGCTCCCTGGCCAGACCCTCGATTTCACGGGCACACGCTGTTCTAAGGCTAATGGGTTCTGAAGCTGCCAGCCAGGAAAGGCTCTTTCCTTCCCCACCCAACGGCGGCAGTGACAGACTTCCCTGCCGCCCTCTGGGTCCCTGCACACCCAGGGCACATCCCACTTTCTTTCTGTGCGTGGGTAACAGGCTCCAGCAACCTCTGTGCCAAGGTGTTCCAGCAACACTATGTTAAACATGGGACAGAAGCTGGCTGGGCGCAGTGGCTCATGCCTGTAATCCCAGCACCTTGGGAGGCCGAAGCAGGAGAATTGCTTGAGTCCAAAAGTTTCAGACCAGCCGACAAAAAAAATAAGCTGGGTGTGGCAGCACAGGCCTGTAGCCCCACGGCAGTGAGCCATGATCATGCCACTGCCCTCCAGCCTGGGTGACAGAGTGAGACCCTGACAAAAAACAAAAACATGGGACAGAAGCTGAGTTGGCTAAGGCCGGAGGCCACATGCACAGGCCTGCTCCAACCTTTTGCAACAGAATCTGCCTGGGAGGCTGCAGACGGCTGTGCCACCACCGTCCATTGAACTGAATCCCCAAGGGTGGGACCTGGAAAGGTTATTTCATTTTGTTTTATTTAGTTGCAGTCTCACTCTGTCACCCAGGCTGGAGTGCAGTGGCGCGCTCGCATCCACCGCAGTCTTGACCTGCTGGGCTCAGGCGATCCTTCCACCTCTGCTTTCCAAGTAGTTGGAACCACAGGCATGTGCCACCACACCTGGCTCATTTTTTGATGTATTGTAAAGACACAGGCTTGCCAAGGTACCCAGGCAGGTCTTGAACCCCTGGGCTTAGGCAATCCTCTTGCCTCTGCCTCCCAAAGTGCTGGGGTTACAGGTGTGAGCCACCACGCCCAGCCGAAAGGGCATTTTAAACAAGATCCCATTAGATACCGGCCTTTGGGCAGCCTAGGAGTACGAGCACCCACGTCCATCAGACTGTCCCCTAAGAGGTGAGGAGGAAGGGCAAGGTGGGACGGGATGCCATCCCCCAGATTGGCGTGACGGGGATGCGCCACACACCTGGAGCTCGGTGTCCCAAGGGAACAGGCTGGCTGAGGGTCCATCAGTGCCTCCTCTCCCCCATGGCTTCGTCAGTTTCCCCGCCCGAAACACACACATCACCCAAGCCCAGTCCCTCCACACAGAAGGTGCTGGCTCCCACCCATGACCACCCTGACCATGCTCTCCCTCTCCCAACAGAGACCCCACCTGCCTCATTACTTAAATAATCTTTATTTCTCATGCACTAGGAAAGGTGGGTCGTATGAAATAATTGCATTTCACAGCAAAGGCCTCGGTCCAGAACACAACACGGGGGCCAGCTAGGACCCAGATCCAGTCACAGCTCTGGGGGCCACCCTAGGATACCCCTCCCAGGGATGGTGGCAGATCCGGGATCCAGCAGCCGCAGCAGGGGCCCCAGACATGGCATGGGGCGCTGTCCTCCCCCACAGAGGCACAGAACGCCAACACCAAAGGAGCACGTGGGCTGCTAGCCAGTGACTCGGCAAAGACGGTGGTCCAGCACCCCAAGGCCAGAGTCTGCCCCTCAGGCTAGGCAGCCCAGGGATGTAGCCAAGCTCTCGGCCCAGTCTCATCCAGCACAGAGCTCCTGGGGCCGAAGACATTTGGCAATCCCGTGCCCACAGGCCCTACCTGGCTTTCCCACTGGCCACATAAACAAGACAGGGACCCAAGCTCCACCCCGGCCAAAGCGTCAACGTGCCCAGGCAGCACCCCAAAGGCTAGAGGGGCCAGCCCTCCACCACCATCCCAAGCCCCTGTGGACACCAGAGAAGCCCCCTGGTACAGCCAGGTTTCTGGGGACCCCAGGACAGGGCCACCGGCAGAGTTAGCCCTCAAAGCCTCAGCCATCAGGTGGCACCTGGCCAAGACAACGGTGAGGCAGATTCCTGGGCACTGCTTTCATGGGCCACCCAGGGACAGTGACATGGTCAGAGACATGCAAGACAGAGACAAGGAAGAAGGGAAACATGCAGAGACCACAACAGGGCAGGAGGGGTCTGAGGACAAAACGCAGTCACGGTGCTGAGATGTGGCGGGGCGGGCCGGGCCCACTAAGGCCCTGGGCTTGTGGCGACAGTCACCTCCTCCGGGATGGTCTCCAGCATCTCACTCTGGACGGCCTGCGTGATAAGCGCCAGCTCCTGGCAAAGGGTCTCATAGCGGTAGCCCACGCGGATGTCGGGCACGTTGGTACGGCGGATGTCGTTCCCCTCGGGGCCCTCCTTGGTGTAGTTGGGTCCCAGCCAGTGGCTCTTGACCTGCGGGGAGCGGGGGAAACTGGCAGGGCTACAGCCAGCTCTGAGGGGCCGTGCCCCACCCGAAACCAACCCAGGGTCCCAGGAGACGGGAGGTGTGACGCCGGGTCCCGGTGGCAGGCCCAGTACCTTGTGGGAGAAGCCACTCATGAGCACACTGTTGCGGGCCAGCTCGCACATGTCACAGGAGCTGAGCTTCCACACCTGGGTGGCGATGCTGTACTCCTCCATCAGCGGCTCCTGCAGGGGACAGGTTCCCTCAGACCCTGCTCACCAGGCCACCGCCCTTCCGGCCCCTCCTCCTGGTGGAGGGGGAAGGATGGGGTAGGGAGGGGTAGGGAGGGGTGGACTGGCTGCTTGGTCTGCTATCCTCTGCCAGCAGGGGGCAGCACCGACCCTCCAGACCCCTGTGCCCCAGGCCGCCCTGCCGTCCAGTGGCCTCCTGGGCTCTGACCTTGGTGAAGTGGAACTGCAGGGGATCGTCAGTGGACAGGGAGACCATGAGCCCGCGGGACAGGTACTCGGGCAGCGGGTTCCGGTGGTAGCTGAGGAAGAGGCTGTTGTTGCTGAGCGGAGACATGGCGATGCCGATCTGGGCCAGGTAATACAGATACTGCAGGACTGGGGCCTGGACGGGCGGCAGGGAAGGGGCCTGTCAGGCAGCCTCGAGGCTGGGGAGGGCGTGCCGGGGCTGGGGGGTCGTGGCCAGGGAGAGGAGCCCAGGCTGGGCCTGACGTGCACAGGGCGAGCGGCAGCCAGAGCCAAGTCTGGAGGCAGGGGTGGGGAAGACTAGTGGGGGGCTGGGAGGGAGGAGGATCAGCTGCTGAAGGGTCCAAAGGGCCCGGGGGCGGGGCTGGGGGCGCAGACCCTGACCTTGCGCAGAAGCAGCCCATGGGAGATGTTCTCAGCCAGCATAAAGGCTGACACCAGGTGGTGGATGGGCCCGGCCTCCCCGCAGTGTGGCCTCAGCACAAACGTGTGGAAGCCCCTCTCCCTGGGGGGCATGAAGACAGGGTCAGCTCCTGAGCCGGGAGCGCCCGACCCCCCACCCCAGCACACGCATGCCCGCCAGCCGGTGACCGGGCGGGGCCGGGGAGGGGGCAAGGCGAGATGCCTGGCTGTGAGGGGTGAGGGCTGGAACCCCAAGGCTGGAGGAGAAGCCCATCTGGTCTAACATCGGGGCGGCAGGTGGGTCGGGACTCTGGTGGCACCAGCCCAGGGTGCCCAGAGTGAGGTCTGCTAGGTGAGGGCGCTACACACCTGCGCAGGTGGTTCAGCGTGGCCATGTTGGCGAAGGTATAGTACAGGTAGTAGGCATAGGGCGGGTTGTCCTCCTCCAACCATGCCTCAGGCAGCGGGCTCTCCAGGTTGAAGACGTGGTTCTCGGGCTTGGACTCATCGTCCACACTGTCAAAACCATCCACCTGCCACAGGACCCCGTGTCAGGCCCGGAACCACCGCGGGGGCCCAGGACCCCGGCCGTTCTCCCCATTCCAGCCCTGCACTGCCTGCTCACGTGCTCCAGGAAGAGGTGCAGCTCTGGGTGGCTGGCAGGGTGCACGGTGGCCTCGAACAGTGGTAGGAAGATGTTCTCCAGCATCTCCTGGAAGTTGGCCAGCTGGCCCTTGGTGCGGTACACATCACTGCAGGCAAGGTGGAACACACAGGCGTGTGCGGGTCAGGGCTGGTGGGGATCACAGCTTAGCCCAAGGGCACAGATACACGCTGTCAACACACTGGGATCCTGAGGACGCCAGCTGGGCTAGGCTGCACAGAGCACAGGTGGGACAGGGAGGCGACCCCTTGCACTCGGAGGGCTCGGCAAGGACAGTAAAGGATGTTCAGACATCCCAGGAGGGGAGGAGGCAGGTCCTGAGCCCTGGAACGTGGCCCCCGTGTCCCCACCCGCTCCAGGGACACTCACAAGAGGCGGGGCACCTGCACGAGCCAGCGCACGTTGGGAGAGTGCACGCGGTGCGTGACGGCCCAGCGTGCCAGCTTGTCCCATTCATCCCGCGAGCGCCCGTAGATGGAAAGCCGCAGCTCCGCGTTCTGATATTTGCTCTCCTCCAGGTCCGACATCACCTCCTGGACACACGGGAGACAGCTGTGTTGCACCCGTCACGTGTGCTCAGACAGACCCCCCCCGCAGCCTCTTACGTGCCCTGCCTGCATGTCACCCCACCCAAGCGCCCCAGATACCCAGGCTCGAGGCTCAGCAGGGAAGGCTGCCACCTCACCTTGATGATGTGAGCAAAGTATTTCCCAGAAACTCTGTTATCGGTCTTGATGAAGATTTCTCGGAGGACAGACTCCCCAATGGGGTTGTATTTGGCATTGAACTTATCAAAGCGATGGAAGGTGTTCCTGTCCTGGGGGAGAGACGGGCAGGCCCGGGTCACCCCCGGCTCCCGGGCCCCGCTCTGACCCCACCCCACACCCCACGCCGCGGGGCCGGACCGCGTGCACGTCGAGCGTGTCCACGCTCAGGTCGTAGGCCGTGAGGTTCATGCTCTCGAAGACCTCCCGCAGCGTCTGCTCCCGGCCCTCCTCCACGTGCACGATCTCGTCCAGGTGCCGCTTCATGGCCCGCTTAATGAAGCGCAGCAAGTGCTTCTGGTTCATGCAGGACGAGGCGTGGATGTGTGTGTCCACCTGGGGAGGATCGGCACACTGCTGGTCTGGAGTCCGGGAGGCTCCAGGCTGGGCAGAGGCAGCGTGTCAGCGCCGCGGGAGAGCAGAGCCCACCTTGCGGATGTTGTAGAAGTCCCGGTGCGGCACCTTCTTCTGGGCGGCCAGCTCCTTCATCTCGTTCAGCAGCACGTGCATCTGGAACTTGGAGCTCAGGTACTGCAGCCGCCGGTAGCAGAACGACTTTCTGGGCATGAGGGGAACGTGGCAGGAACTCAGATCCTGAAGGGAAGCCCCTGGGGAGGGCCCGGGTGGCAGAGCGGAGGGCGGAGGCTGCCCACAGGGCAGCAGACCGAGGGGAAGTCTAGGGCTCGCCGACTACGGAGGGCAAGGCACCAGGAGACAGGTGTCTGGGACAGAGCTGGGTTGGAGCATCCGGGCCGAGAGGCGAGCTGAGTGTCTGGGACGGAGGGGACTCACATGGGGCCGTTGATAATCAGGGCCATCAGCACATTGACGTCAGCCACAAACTCCTGCAGGTCGGGGTAGGGTAGGTCCACCTCTGAGCTGGCGTTGGGGGGAGCTGGGGTGAGGGGAGCGAGCCAGACCTTTGGCCCCTCCCAAGAAAACACAGCCTCCTGCACTGTGTCCCCCCCCGGCACACATCACACCCCACTTACCCCTCGTCCGGGTCCCTGCGGACAAAGACGTGCACCACACCCTGCACCATGCGCAGACCCAAGCCTAGGTCCCCAGGCATGGTGCTCGGCTCACAGTGCTCATAGGGGTGCTGCTCCAGCGCTGGGGGGTGCACTGGGGCATCTGCAGGTGTGAGGAGGATAGAGTCAGGGCCAGGGCTCTTCCAGGCCACCCGCTGCCCAGTTCGAGGCCCCGCAGAGGCAGTTCCTGCCCAGACCTCCACCCATCCCATCCCCAGGCACTGAAAGGCTGAGTCAGGGAGTGGAGAGAGGCAAGCAGGTAGGCAGGAGGGAGATGGCCAGGAGCCCAGGGTACTTGGGGTGGAGCAGGGATGGGGCTCCCACCAGCAGACAAGGGGGTGTCGGGGCCCTGCTCGTAGGTCCGTGTCTCCAGAGGCTTCTCGGCCAGCTGCTGCAGGTAGCGGCGGGTAGTGGGACAGAAGCTTTGCAGCGACAGGGCCATGTACTTCTCCCGGATGAAGAGGGCCCGCACCACGCTCTTGGCTGCATCCAGCAGGTCTGTGAACGGCACCTGGAGACGAGGATGTAGGGTCACTCCCCGGGCTCTGGCTCACACTCAGGCTCACTCTTGCCCCCTCCCTGATGCCTTACCCTGGACCCCAAACTACTCCCACCTCCCGCAGGGCCGAGCCCAGGACCTCTCACACCACCCGGGTCCCCGGACATCAAGTCACTTCCAGTCAGGCCCTCCGTCCCTCTGGGTGTTGGAAAAAGAAACTCTGGACGAGCCTGCAGGCCACCAGGTGACAGAGACCCGAGGCCCCGCCCCAGACTCACCCCACATTTCTCCTCCCCAGAGATGGTGACCCGCTGAAACTCCCGCTCCAGCACATCACGCTCCCGCAGGCCCCGGTCACCCTGGCCCTCGCCCTGCTCCTTGTAAAGCCTGCGGGGGGGGGAAGGGCCCGAGGGAGGGTGTTGGAGCCCGCAGCGGGACAGGCCCCAGCCCGGCACCCCCCGGCCCTCCACCCTCCTCACTGTAGGTCTGAGTCGCTGTCTGTCTTCAGGAAATCTTGCTTGGCCCGAAGCAGGATGTCGGGCTCCAGCCTAGAGGGGAGAGGGTGAGAGGTCAGCCGGGCATGAGGGCTGGCCCCTGCTCCCAGGCCCCGGCACGGTGCTAGAGGCTGTGTACTCTGATCCAACCAGCAGAGCTACTTTGGCCGGCTTTAGAGAGGAGAAGCCAAGCAACATGCTCCAGGCCACGTGGGCAGCTGGAAGCAGACCCCAAAGGGTGGTCTCCGAAAGGGTCGGGATGGAGACGCAGGGGCGCGGGGTGGACTACGGGCACTCGGGAGAGGGAGCCCCAGCCCACTCCCCCTCCCCCGGGAGGGCTGGGGCCACCCTCACTTGACATCCTGGCTGATCTGTCGCTCCAGGCGCTGGCGCCGCTCCTCCAGCTGCTCGATGGGGCTGTCCTCGGGGAACTCATAGGGGGCGCTGCGGAGCTCACTCTCGGCCAGCGAGCGACTGAACAGCTCCTGGCAGGAGGGAGGAGGGAGGGTCAGGGCCGCCCAGCCGCAGCGCTAGCCCTTGGGCGGCTCCTGCAGAGTCTGGGGGCGTGGGGGGGCAGCAGGACCTGCGGGTGCCTGGGGGAGGCTGAGGATCGGGAGACAGCCAAGCGTGAGGTGAGGTGAGGGACAGCTGGGTGCAGGGGCGTGGGGAGCAGAGGCAGGGCTGGAGATGGGGGTGAGGGCGCGGGCGGCGCCAGGATACCTCGGCGATCTCCTTGCATTTGCCATCCATAGACGTGCGCAGGTCGAGCGGGAAGTGCTTGAGGCAGGGGGCGGGGCCCGGCAGGGAGCGGGCAGACTGCAGCGGAGGGGCCCCCAGACCACCCCGAGCCTCTGCAGAGACAGTGATGCCAGGGTCAAAAGGTGGAGGGGCAGCCCCCGGAAGCCCTGGGTCCTGCCCGCCCCAGGCTAGGGCCTGGATGGGGGCAGTCCCTCCTCAGAGGTCGAGGAGTGAGCCTGTGTGTGCGGCCCCCAAAGGCCCTCACCTGCTCTAGGCTCGGGGGTGGGGATCCCGAGTCTGCCCCTAGAATGAGTGGTTCATTTACTGCATGAGTAAGAACCTGAACCTGGCCCCAGCACAGGACCAGGGCCCGCCCCCTCAGGCCGTGAGAACCTCCATGTGACTGCCTCCCAGAGGCAGGCACATGTGTGTACATGTGCACACACCAGCACATACATGCAGACACCCACAGAGACATACACATGCACACAGACACACGCCAGGGCCTCACTAAGGACCAGGCAGCCACACCAGGGAGCCCCCGCCCGCAGCTCCCAGTGCAGGCCACCCAGAACCAGACCTGCTCCTGGACGGGCAGATCCTCCACTCAGAGGAACAGGGACTAGGCCCGACCACCTAGAACTAACTAAGCACAGGGGAAACCTCGGCTGTCACTCAGCTCTGACCTGGGTCCAGCCCTCCAGGGAAGAGGAGAAGCATGTGGAGGGCCTGGTGGGTTGAGGAGCCCTACCTCCTCCCTGGAGGCCTGCCCTCTCCCCCGGGACCCCAGGGCTGCCAAGATGGGGCCTGGCCCCAGCCTGTCCCTCCCACTGCTGGCGGCCCCTCCAAAGGCAGCTGCCACAAACAGTCTGCTCCACTCAGAGGCCCAGGATCTGGACCAGAGGCCCCACAGAGGGCCCTGGGGAAAGGGCATTAGAGGCCAGGGGTCTCTCTCCATCAAGGACAGAACCCCTCGACTGGGGTGCCAGGAGGCTGACACTGAAGGCCTTGAAGCTGCTAGTCTACAGGGGCTGCCTGAGCCCCCAGCCCACCCGGAAGGACCCTCCCTGGGATCAGCAGCCAAAATTCCAACAGGAAGCTCTCCACACCCAACTTGGCACTCCCAGCCAGCTGTGGGGGCCACTCCCCTCCAGTACCCCTCTTTCCCTCTACCCTGGCTTAGGGAAGGATTAGAGGCTCTGTCCAGGTAGCCTGCCTTAAAGTCTCTGCGCCTATGTCCCGACACTCCAGGTCTAGTCCCAAGGCCGGACGAAGGGAAGAGGGAGGTGCCTGCCCCAGATCCAGGACCCAGCCCCCCACTCCTGGCCCAGACCCTACCTGCAGGGCTCGGGCAGCTCTGACCAGCAGCCCTGTGCCCCTTGCCCGCCTGTTTGCCGAGTGAAGCTGCAGCCAGTCCCTCAGGGGCCGGCACGGGCTGTACCAAATGCAACTGCCAGCGGGGGAGACCCTGGGATGGATGTGAGGGGGGGTTTACTGGGTGGGGGCTGCTGGGGCAGTTAGAGGGAGCTCAGAAATCAAGGGAAGGAGCATCAGAGTTGGGAGACAAGACGGACTCCAGAACCGAACATGGCCTTTACCTCTACGGGGCCAGGGAGGGCCAGCCAAATGCGGGGCTCCCGAGGGGGGACGTGGGTAGGCTGGTGGGGGCAGGGCATGCCAGCAGGGAGGGGCCGAGCCTCCTTCAAGTTCGCTGCCCTAGGGGACGGTAAGTGCGCAGGGTATTGCTGGCCAAAGGGTGAGAGGGGAGAAAAAGGAGGGGGAGGAGCCCCCTCCCCAGTCTCCATACCCAAGAGCCCAGGCCGGCTTCCTCTGCCCAGTGGCCTTGTTGCTTACCAGTGTCCACGGGTCCCTCGGAAGAGCCAGGGCCTTTGTGGGGAGAGGAGCTGGCTGGCGGCTGGGGACTAGCCCAGTCCTGGGAGGGGTCAGTCACTGAGGCCTCCCCGCTGCCCAGCTAGCTGCTCAGGGGGCTGACTCACAGCCCCCTGGACCTCCAGCCCCTACTCCAAGCCTGTGATCAAGGTCAGGACCAGCTGTCCGGGAGAGGTCTGGGAGCAAGGGAACTCGAATGTGGAGGTCTCGGGTCTGAGTCTATCCCTGCTCACTGGCAAGTCTCTACCCACCCCTGGGAGGCCTTGAGGCCTCGTCTATAAACGGGTGATAAGTGGCCCTGTCCTGCGTAGCCGCAGCCGCACAAGGCTCACAGAGATAAGGGTTCCACGGTATCCTGTAAACCCAGGCTCTGCCGAGGCGAGGGGCTGCAGTCAGGGACTCCTGGGACCCCCAAAACACTCCCACGGTAGCCCCACTCTCTGAGGGGATGGAGGTTCCCTGGGCCCTGCATAGGGCCAAGGCCAGTGACAGTAAAGGGGAGGGAAGAGAACTTGGCAGGGACACAGAGAGGGTAACACTGTCTCTTATGTGGAAAAGGACAGAAGAGGAAAATAGGGTGCCCATCTCACCCCAGACTGTAAGATCTCTGCTTGCCCACGAACCCTGATCCTACATACCTCACATACCCCCACATATGGCCCCCGACTCTCTCTAGCTCCATCACAGGAGGCGGCCATAGACCTCCATGGCCGATTCATACTAGATCAATAGGAGTTGAGTCCAAGACCCAAATCTCATCCTCCCCTTCCCCCACCATCAGGGTGGTCAGGGCCTCCACAGCAGTGGCTTCCAGCAGCCAGCGCCATCCCCCAGCTCCAAGGCCACAACACAGGCTGCCGCAGGTTCACCGGAGGTGACACACTGACCATAACCTCCGTGCTCTCTGAGGCCAGGTCTGGAAGCCTCAGCTGCCTGCTGATCCCTTCTCTGGGGCTGTGCTGGCTGTTCCCGCCACACCACCGCATACACACACCCACACTCACACAAGGGGCATCCACCAAAAGCCAGAGGTGGCTACTCCACAGCCACTCCCACCAGTTCTAAGATTCCTACCAACCCATCTCCCCCTTGTCCAGCAGCCCTCTCACTCACTGCCAGGACTGCCCAGAAGTCAGGGAGAGGTCCAGGGCTTAGACCCACAAGTGTCAGATGCTCTGACCATCTGACCACTGAAGGCTCTCTGGTTCAGCGACAGGGCAACTGGTACACACCTAGCTCGGAACGAATAGGGCCTTAACCAGGGCTAGGGAGGGCAGACCCAGGGGACACACAGACCTGAGCTCGGAGAATACCCTCAGGACGGTACAGACCTTGCACCAGGCATCTTCAATGGCACAAGAAAACACAGGAGGAGGATGCTCAGGCTTTAGGTACAGACAGCTGCAAGGGGGCTGGGGGTCAGCATGACCTGGTCATGGCGGAGGTGGGGCCTTCCTGAGCCACAGGCTTGAGGGTAGCAGGCGACAAGCACAGGCCTGTGCAGCCAAGCCCTCTCTGAGACGGGCACTGCCGCACCATGCTGTCTGCTCCAAATGGTGCAGACATCCTACCAGAGAGGGAGTCGAACTGAGGGTGCAGGAGCACACTGGGCCTCAGCCCGCACTGGCCTGCCCAAGGACACCCCATCCTCCCAAGGAGGCGCCTAACACAGATCAGGAATGGGTAAACAGCAAATGACAGATGCCGGCCAGCCCCCAGCTGTGGGACCCCGGCCAGCAGCGGGTGTGCCCAGATGTTAGGCCCCTGCAAGGGGGATCTGGACCTGGCATCCTGGAAAGAGGAAACAGCCCCAGCAGCACAGTCTGAGCCCGCCTGGTAAAGGCACGGGCGCCAGTCAGGGTGACCA
>NW_007249192.1:49297-50709 GCF_000164805.1 Carlito syrichta
GCTGCAGTGGCGGCCTGCAGGCTGGCCCGCTTCTTAAAGGGATATTTGGCCTTGGACTTGCCCGGGCCAGATGCATAGGATGCCATGGCGGAGACAGCGGGGGAGACCGAACGGCACCGGCAGGGGCCCGGCTCTGCCACATCCAACCCCTTCCTCCGCCCCGCCCCCAGCGGCAGTGACTGCTGCAGGAAGCAGCGAGCCCCGCAGGCGGAAGAGGCCCTGGCCACGATTTCTCCTGTTGTCTAGGCAACCTGGGGGAGCGGGGCCTCCAACCCTGCCCCTACCCCTCGCCTCCCTCTCAGTCCCTGGAGGGACGTGACGGACGGCTGCCGGCTGCAGGGGATGCGGGGTGGCGGGGGGGGGGAGAGAAAAGATGGGGAAGGGCCAGCCCCAGCTCTTCACCAACTCCCCCAGGAACCCTCGTCTCTTGCCAGGGCTCCAGGGCAGAGGAGCCAAAGTCCAGGCTAGCTGGTGCAGCCAGCCGGGGAGAAAAAAGAAAAATAAACAGCAGTCCAGAACGGAGCTCCTCCAAGCTCACACACGCTCCCCTCGGGGCAGGGCTGGCATACTCCGTGAAAGCCCAGCGCCCCCGCTTTTTCCTCCCCTTCGGATCCCCAGCTCCAGGGGTAGCCCAGCTCCAGGAGGAGGAGGAAGAGCTGAGAATCCCAGCCCACAGGGAGGGGCCTGTCTTGGGAAAATTCCACTGCCGGCCAGAAGCCACCTCCCAAGAGGGCAAAACGGCCAGGGGGAAGGGGTTTGTCGGGGGGTCGAGAGAAACCCAGCTCTTCTGACTTTTCCTCTGCCTCTGCACACTCTGGCTCTGCTCCTCAGGCCCTTCCAGGAGCTGGCCGCCTTCCCTAGGTCCTGCAGGCTGGACGAGGACTCCCACCCTCTTGTCACCCTGGCCACAGCACTCCTCGGTTCCAGAGACCCTCCTCCTAACGCACCAGTACACACTCACCTGAGGCCATGCTGCCCGAGTCCCCAGGGGCGCCGCGGAGACCACCCGCGAGGGTCTCTGCGCAGCAGAGAAGCCGAGGGCCGGAGGAAGGCTAAGGGGGCTGCCGCCAGACCGCGGCCAAGTCGCTCCAAGGGACCCTGCCCCGGCACTGTGATGGAGCAAGTAAGGCGGTCTTTCGAAATCGCCAGCCGGCTGGAGGGCAGACCTCGGCGGCCGGAGTGGCCTCGGAAGACCCCGGCGTCCCGACCCCCAGCCCCGCACTCGAAAAGCGGGCGGGCCACGTGCTCCCCAGGAAGCGGGACCCGGCACTCGTCTGGGCTCTTCGCAACGCTCCCTGGGCGCTCAGGGCCGAACTCCAGCGGCTGGACTGCGAGGGAGTCACGCAACAGGTGCGACCCCACCAAAAGCCCGCGGGCGCCCAGCCCGTCGCCACGGCTGCAGTCCCCGCCAG
>NW_007249192.1:50840-64156 GCF_000164805.1 Carlito syrichta
TTTCCTCTTCCCGAGCGCCACGTGGGCAGGCACCACACCAGTGGCGGCCTGGCCCGACCCTGGGTCTTGGGCAAGTTGCGTGCGTCAGCTTCCGCACCAGTGGGATGGGGTAATGACAGTACCTCGCTCAGAGGGGTTCTTGTGAAGATTAAACGTGAAGTCCCTATGCACAGTGTCTGGCACAAAGTCAGGGCCCAATAACAGCTGTTGTTATTGTCCCAGGATTCATTTTCAGCAGAAGTCCTGCCCTGCATTCCCGGCATTTTCACCCAGGTCGCCTATTTACTTCTGGTTGGCAGAGGTAAGCAGGGTGTGCCCTGCCATACTGGCTCCCCTCCCCACATCAGTTTCTGTATTTGGTGGTTAAAAGTCTCAAGTCTAGCCGGGCTCGGTGGCTCCGCCTGTCATCCCGCGCCTTTGGGAGGCTGAGGTGAGTGGATTGCCTGAGCCCGCGGGTTCGAGACCCATCTGGGCAACCTGGCGACACCTCATCTCTACAATAAACCAAAAATCAGCCGGGTGTGGTAGCGCATGCCTGTAGTTCCGGCTACTCGGAAGGCTGAGGCGGAAGGATCGCCGGAGCCCAGCAGGTCGAGGCTGCGGTGGCCGGGAGCGGCCACTGCACTCCAGTCTGGGCGACCGAGTGAGACTCCAACTCAAAAAAAAAAAAAAAGTCTCAAGTCTGTAGCCAGAATGTCTGGGTTCACATCCACATCCTCCACCTACTTCCTGACTGATTTTGGACAAGCTACTTAACTTCTCTGTGCTTCTATTTTGGCTCTATAATGACTGCAAGAGTACCTGCTTACATGTTAAAATAAATGACTTAATGTAAGTTGAGTGCTTAGAATTGTGCCTGGCCTGGAGTAACTACTCAGTGTTTGTGTATTATCCACTGCTTTGGCCTTGGCCTTGGTTCCCTATTGACAGTCACAGGTTGTATTCACCCTGCAGCTGTTTGGGGAACTGCCTACCCTCCATGCACCCAGCATCCCCACAGCCCCACTTCCAAGGAAGAGAATCCTACCTAAAGAGAGCTTGTGGAGAAGAGTTCCCAAGACTTCAATGAATATAATTAAGTGTATTAGCAGCAATTAATCTTCCCTCTTCCCCCCGCGGGAGCCCTTTGCCTCCCACACCCGGTTGTTCTAATGCTGTTTGTCCAGCACCTCCCAGTTCTCACCACCCCCACGGTCAAATTTATTTCCAAACTCTGCCGCCCTCTTCCCTTCCCACGCTGGATTCTGGACCCTGAACCCTATTCCCGGCCTGCATCTGATGTCACTTCCACTGATGCCTGTCTACTGCTCTTCACCCTGAACAAACTTAAAAGGCCTCAGCCTCCCTCAACATGGGTAATTGGTCATCTCACGAAGAATCAATAATACTAGAAAGAGAACAAGGAGATACCATGCTTACCTCTCAAAATAGCAAAGACTAAGACAATATCCTAATACACATGGCAAAGGTGGAGTTAGTAAGACTGGAGGGCGCACTGGCTCGCCAGCATGCGCGCACTCACCACCGACGGCCATAAACGTGGGTATCATCTTTCTGAAAAACATGGTAATATACAGTCAAGAGTTTCAAAAGTGTTCTTCTTATTGGACCTAATAATCAACTGTCAGGAAAATGTTTCTCTTAAAAAGAGCTGCCAGAAAAATATGTATGCCCAAAGTCTTTCATCGCTGCAATGTGTATCACACAGAAAGGTTAGAAACGTCAAGCTTCAACAACAGGGATGTTTAAATTACGTCAAATGCATACAAGGAAATACAGCCATTAAAAATTGTTCTTGCCCGGGCTTGGTGGCTCAGCCTGTAATCCCAGCACTTTGGGAGGCCGAGGCGAGTAGATTGCCTGAGCCCATGGGTTCGAGACCCACCCGGGCAACTTGGCGAGCCCTCGTCTCTACAATAAATCAAAAATTAGCAGGGCATGGTAGCGCGCACCTGTTGTTCCAACTATTTGGAAGACGGAAGGATCACCGGATCCCAGCAGGTTGAGGCTGGGGTGGCTGGGAGCGGCCACTGCACTCCAGTCTGGGCAACACAGAGTGAGACTCCAACTCAAAAAAAAAAAAAAAATTGTCCTTGGGCCAGGTGCAATGGCTCAAGCCTGTAATCCCAGCACCTTGGGTGGCCGAGGCAAGAAGACTGTCCGAGCTCAGGGGTTCAAGACCAGCCTGGGCAACTTGGTGAGCCCTCATCTCTACAATAAAACAAAAAATATGCCGCGCCTGCTAGCGTGCACCTGTAGTTCCAGCTACTTGGAAGGCTGAGGGGGAAGGATCACCTGAGCCCAGCCGGTTGAGGCTGTGGTGGCCATGAGCAGGTCATTGCACTCCAGTCTGGGCGACAGTGAGACTCCAACTCAAAAAAAAAAAAAAAACTGTAGAATTTTTTTCATGATGTGAAAATGTTCACAATATAAAGTTGGGTGAAAATATCGATACAAAAAAACTTAGGCGTACATATGGTCCTAATTACGTGATACATATGCATAGAAAAGAAACACTCTTAAAAAGTTTACAATTAATTATCTGTAGTGGTGGAATTATGGGTTGCATTTACTTTCTTCTTTATGCTTATCTGCATTTTTTAAATGATCTACAGTATGTATCCATTACCTGTAGAATCAAGGTGATGGAAATCAACAAAGACCTGTACAAATCTGTACTCACCCCTACTACCCAGACTGCCCCAGGCTGGATCTTAACTCCAGACCTAAAAGTAAACCATTCTTAATATGGCCCCTACATTGGTCTTGGGGTCCTTAAGAATTTTTAGGCTGCTGGGCTCTCAAGAATGAATAAAATAAATCTCAGATTTAACAGTCACTATGTAACCACATAGAATGTCATCTATATTCTGATAAGATGCAAATGTCGACATAGTTTTGAGGGGCAATCTTGCACAGGTTAGGCCTTCTTAGTATCCCCCTTAATCCAGACCTACCTACCTAACCAGCCAATAGGTAGTCATCCCTGCCTCCACCCAGCCCAGGCAAACCAGTTCACAAATCCCTGTATGTTCCTCCCTAGCCCCATAAGTGACACACCCTGTACAGCCCTCCCGTTTCCAGGCCATCTGGTGTATTGTCACTGCTAGGAAGTGTACCCTGATTACAGCTAAGCACCAATCTCCCCCACCTACTAGACACCAGCAAGAATGTCAGTGAGGTCTCATTGTGTATGTAGAACAGAGCTTGGGAAGTGAAGGAGTGAGTCATCACAGGCTTTTTTCACACAGAAGGCTTTAATGTTGCCTTTGAGCCTCTGGAATTACCCCTAGCTCTAAACACAGCTTCCTCCCCTTCTTGTCTGTTCCCCCGAACAGTTCCTTAATTGGCCCTCCTGGAAACCCAGGTCCCTTATGATGGGACACTCTGTTTCTCTGAAGAACTGTTTCTTTACTTCTGGTCTCCAGCTCACTTGGGGTGTCAGCCTTCCTAGGCCAGAACACTCTTCATGGGTGTTAAGCTTAGGAGAGAACACCTGCTACTCCAGAAAGATCCTGGGCCAGGACTATTTCCCAAACTCTTCCTTATGCCTAGACCCTTCTAGACACGAGTCGTTCAGATCTTGCTTTTCAGCCTCTCCCAGCAGCCAACCCCCCCTTACCATCACTCCACTCACCCTACGCTGTGTCCACAGCACCTTGCAGCTGTATGCATCTGTCCTCGAGTCCCCAGATTTTAGCCAAACCCCTTAAACTTGTCACTCAAGGCCCTTCACCCGCAGCCCCAATTCCCTTTTCTGTCTTCATCGCCAGTCCTCCAGTTTTCTGAGCACACGTTGTAACCTGCGCCTTGATGCTTTGATTCCTCTCCTTGATGCTCTCTCCTCTCCCCAGAATGCTTGTCCCCAGTTTTGCTGTTCTGCTTCTCTGTGGAAAGTCTGTTCATTTGACAATTGCCTTGTTCTTTCTTCTACCATAAAACTTATCAGCCTGGCAGTGAAATGTGTATGTAACTGCCTCTCCTACCCAAGGGTGGAGGCTAGATTTAAACAGCTCTAAATTCCCCAGCACTGGCGCGGTATCCCTTTAAGGTGCTCTTCTGTGAATTTCCCCCGCCTCCACCTATGGAATAAAAGGTCCTAGGCATTCCTCATCCTTCCCGTCCCCCCATTCCATCCAGGAGAAGGCTTTACCCACAAGCTGTCTAGGACAAGGCTTACCGCTGTACAGAAGACAGACCCTGAGCTTTCTCCTTAACTCAGGAAACATGCCCAAATTCCCTGGGGAAACAGTGGATCCTTTTTTTACTCAAAAGGGTGTGGTTATAAAGGGCGAGGAACCAAGACACCTGAGCTCTAGGTCAGACTCTGCTATTAACTCAGAGGAGGCTGGGATGTGGGTGCGGGAGCCCTCGGGAATGAGATAATGGCCACCTCCATCCTCTTGAAGGGCTCAACCCCTGAAAAACCTCTTGTTCCTTGCATTTATTTGCATCACAGAGGGTGAGATTAGGGGCACACATGTGGGAAGTGTACCCCGCGTTGAGCTTTTCTGTGCTTCAGTTTGCTCACCTCTAAAAGGAAATAGTGTGACATGCCCTACTCACTTTGCCAGGACACGGTCCCTAAGTGTGATCATAAAGCAGAATACCTGAGTCCAGGGGTTTGAGACCAGCCCGGGAAACTTGGCGAGACCTCACCTCTACAATAAATCAAAAAATTAGCTGGGCGTGGTGGCAGGTGCCTGTAGTTCCAGCTACTTCGAAGGCTGAGGCAGAAGGATCACCTGAGCCCAGCTGGTTGAGGCTGTGGTGGCCGTGAGCGTGCCACTGCACTCCAGCCTGGGCGACAGAGTGAGACTCCAACTCGGGGGAAAAAAAAGAATAGCCCCAGGAAAGGCACGGGAGCTGACCACGGAGGCAGGCAGTCCCTAGCATCGCGATGGTGCATGTACAATCTCTCGAGGCCCAGCGAGCACTAGGAGTTCCCTCACTCAGCTCAGTAGTGAGGAGGGGGACCTTCGGCCAAGGAACAAAGCAGAAGCAGCAGGAAGTTTGCAGAGGCACTAGCAGAAAAAGGAACAAGCTCAAACACTTTCCTCATATGTGAAACAAGCTGGTGTTTCCCTTTGAGTTCATGCGTTTGCCCAAGAGTTCTCTCACCCGCTGCTTATGTGGGTGTGGGAGATCAAAGGACACTGGTTTGTCTTACTAAACTATACGACCTTGAACAAGTTACTTAACCCTCAGGTCTCAGTTATCTGGTCTGTAAACTGGGGACAATAGCAGTTACCTTGAAGTTATTGTGAGAATTAACTGGTATGAGCCACATAAATCATCCAGCAATGATTAGTTATCAGAACAACCATAATATACAGTAATCAGTTCCTGGCAGTCCCATGCTTTGAACAGTGCTGCCTTCAGCACAGCTCTGGCCTCAGTATGAATTACGAATATTTTAGGCAGGCAAAGGCAGTGCGGTATAATTACCGAAACCTTATAGCCAAGATGCCAAGATAGTCGGTTTCAAAGAGACTCTCCGGTTTTCCATTAAGTCAGTAAGCACTTGCCAATTTTGGACTGGGAAAACATGGGCCCCATTGAAGGTGGCGCAGCCACTGCCTGTTTCTCTGTCAGCCCCAAGTCTGAGCTCCCAGGTAGTCAGTGAAAGGGGGTGCTAAGGAAGAAGATGAGCAGTGATGTCTCTGGATACTGGGAGGTGGAAAACCTGAGACTGCCTCCCAGTTTCTCAGTCCAACTGGTCACTGCTGTTCAATTCCAGCTCTAGAAGGAAAGAGCAGATTAAGTCCTTCTAGCTCAGTCTTCACCTTGGCTGTATGTTAGAATCACCTGGGGAATTTTAAAACCTTCATGCCTGGGCTGCACTCCAGACCAATTCAATCAGTATTTTAAAAGCTCTTGGCCAGGGTCAGTGGCTCAAACTGTAATCCTAGCACTTTGGGAGGCCGAGGTGAGTGGACTGCCTGAGCCCGCGGGTTCAAGACCAACCCAGGCAACTTGTGAGACTTCGTCTTTACAATAAATAAAAACTTAGCTGGGCGTGGTAGCACACGCCTGTAGTTCCAGCTGCTTGGAAGGCTGAGGTGGAAGGATCGCCAGAGCCCAGCAGGTCGACAGTCAATGCCGGGTTGGCCGAGTGTGCCACTGCACTCCAGCCTGGGCAACAGAGTGAGACTCCAACTCAAAAAAAAAAGCTCTCCAAGCCAGGTGCAGTGGCTCACGCCTATAATCCCAGCACTTTGGAAGGTGGAGGTGAAAGGATTGCCTGAGCTCAGGGGTTCAAGACCAGCCTGGGCAACTTAGCGAGACCTCGTCTCTACAATAAATCAAAAAATTAGCTGGGAGTGGTGGCACAGACCTGTGATTCCAGCTACTTGGAAGGCTGAAGCAGAAAAATCACCTGAGCCCAGCAGGTAGAGGCTGTGGTGGCCGGAGCATGCCACTACACTCTGGCCTGAGTGACAGAGTGAGACTCTGACTCAATAATAATAATAATAATAATAATAATAATAATAACAACCAAAAGCTTTCCACATAAATACCAACATTCACCAAAAGTTGAGAACAACTGTTCCAGACCAGGGTTTTTCAAATTTGCCAGAGGATGATCATTACCAGTATTCATTTAAAATACTAATTCCAGCGTCACTGGATTTTGCCGTTGCTGTTTGAGACAGGGTCTTGCTCTCTTGCCCAGACTGAAGTACAGTGGCACAATCTTAACTCATTACAGCCTTGAACTCCTGGGCTCAAGTGATCCTTCTGCCTCAGCCTCTCAAATAGCTGGGACTACAGGTGTACACCACCATGCCCAGCTAATTTTATATTTTGCAGTGACGGGGTCTCATTATATTGCCCAGGTTGATCTCAAACTCCTGTCTGACCTCAAATAATCCTCCCACCTCAGCCTCTCAAAGTGCTGGGATTACAGGTGTGAGCCACTGGGCCCAGTCTCTTTGGAATTTTTTAATCAAGTGTGTCTGGCTTTGGAATTAAAACTATTACTGGAATTTATTGATTCTGAATCATTCCCTTTTATATAGAGAGAGAGATCACGTAAGACTTGATGAAACACAGAAACAAGCACCGCAGGCGACTGATTCTTAAGATTAGAAAGTTTGGGGGAAGGAGTTCCCTAGGACAGTACTTGCCAACTTGTATTGTCTTTAGAGACACCAGAGATCTTGTTAAATGTAGATTCAGAATCAGAAGGTCTGGGTTAAGGCCTAAGATTCCGCAGTTCTAACAGGCTTCCAAGTAATCTGATGTTGCTGGTCCTTGGACATTTGGGGTTGCAAAATTCTCCAGTCTCCCCAGCTGAGGAGGCGTCACCAGCAGGACTCATTTAAGTTCATTGACTTAACTGGCATGGGGAAATCCGACCAGTGAAGAGTCTTCAGTGTCTGTGAGGCAGTTGCTCCACTGCACCCTCATTTCTCCTCCAGGAAAGGGAAGCTGGGATGCAGGCCAGGAGAGCTGCCCCAACCTTTGAGAAGCCAGGGTGTGGGGTCCAATTTCCCGAAGGAAGCAAAGTCTGTGGTATGAGGCAGTCCAACCCCCCACGACACACCAGCAAAGTCACTTACCAAGTGAAGCTGGGCCTCAACTGGCTTCAGCGGGTCAAAGGGATGCAGTCCCATTCTCTCTACCATATATCCTGATTCTACACGTATTTATTCAACAAACCTTTACTGATGATCCATGAATAAATGACAAGTTCAGAAGTTTTCGGAGGTGAATCAGATATGGTTTCTTGAGCTGATGGTCTCTTGAGATGATCAGATATTGTCCTTTTTGGGGGGAGGAATTCACAGTAGGAAACAGAGTTGTCAAACATGATGCAATAGTTAGTGATAAGTGCTAATAACAGAAGTAAGTACACAGAGATGAACCAACACAGAGAAACAATGCTAATAGCTTCCTGGAGCAGCAACCACTGAGGGAGCTGGGTAAAACATCCCTACTCTTTCCAAGGAAGGAAACCACCCCAAACAAAAATGCCTTGCCAGGACCTGTCTATGCTAAATGTGTAGCTTTGATACTTGGAAGCCCTTGAACTCAAGACCCTATAACCTGGAGGCTCTACACAGGGGATGCTTCCCACATATGTGCCCCTAATCTCAAGTTCTCTGATGCAAATAAAGTCAAGGAACAAGAGGCTTGTAGGGGATGAGCCCCTCAAAAGGATGGGGGTGGCCATTATCTTATTCCTGGGTTCTGTGGTACTGGTATCCCACTCTCTTCTGTCAGACCCAGCAGGTCATTTCCCTCGTGAGTCTTTACCTTTTGCTGTATTGACAAAGCTCTTAATTGGCTTGACCCATCACGCTGCTAGATATAAAGGCTACAATCCCTAGACTAAGAAGTAGGTCTCCAGGTGGGGAAGGGAGTTGCAGCCCATGCAGGCAGAGGACAGGAACCCATAGCCTGCTCTCTCACCCAGCCGCACCCGGACCAGCTTTCCGGGGAGCTAAGGAACGGACACTCCATCCCAACTTGCTTTTTCCTTTTCTTCCATCTCACATCTAGGAAACTTTACAAGAGTATCTTAAGAGCCTGAGGAAGCAGCCGAGGAGCAGACAGCAGAGATGGGGAGTGGAGCCAGTGCTGAGGACAAAGAACTGGCCAAGAGGTCCAAAGAGCTAGAAAAGAAGCTGCAGGAGGATGCCGACAAGGAAGCCAAGACCGTTAAGCTGCTGCTGCTGGGTGAGTAGGATCTGAGAGGAGCCAAAGAAGGCAACGCTCCTTCCCTCTCTCCTGCAGGGCCAGTGGGTTCTAGCCCCACTCCACGGAAGGAGAGGTGGCAGGTCATTTCCCCTCTCCTCTCCCCAGGGGGTCAGGAACTCTAGGGACAAGTAAAAATGTGGGCCGCACAGCCACCCAAGGGGATCCAGAATCCCCAAACTACTCTGGAATTTTTCTACACTTGGACCAAGAAGAGTATGAGGGGTAGGAAGGGCCCAGCCATCTCCAAATCTAATCAAACATAACACCTTCTTTTGGCTTGAGTAAATACCAAGAACCCCAGACTTGCAGACTCATACCCAATCTGCAGTCAAAAAACTTCAAGCCACGGAATCAGAAAAGGACTTCCCCTCACCCATAGACTCAGAAGCCCCACCATCCAATCAGTGCCACATAATCCCAGAGACAGGCCCCGTGGTTCTTGCCAGGTATACTGGTTCCTTCTCCTTGCTTTTAGTAAACATTTTGAAAGTAGGAAGCCCTGCGTGAGAAGGAACAGTCTTCTACAGCAGTCCCTTCCTGGCTTTCTTTTCAGTCACAACCTCTAAATCCCCTGCCAGATGGGAGGCTCATCAACGTGATGAGCTCCTAAGCAGATCACTGGTCTTTGCTGAAAACAAAGGTACCTCAATTGGTTGGTGAAGGAAGCTGATCATGGCTTAAATAGAACCAAGACAAAAACAAAAAACAGTGGTACTAGAGAAGTAGGTTAGCTGGAGCAGGCAGGGACTATGCAACAGAAGACCAGACGCCTGGGCTGGGTTCCCAAGCCCAACGCGGGGCATGGGAACTGACGCACCAGGCTAGGTGCTTTCTTTTCTCCCAGCTGATCTGTGGCACACCCCTAAGGGTGCGTATCTCTGTAAGCTGGACCCAGACTCTAGTGAGCCCAGGTTCCCCAGGGGGGACAGTGACTACGAGGCCACGGAGATTTTCTAAGCCTAAGCAGATTTCTTCTAGGTTCAGGATAAGCAGCTTAGCAGGAACAAGCACAGGCTAAGCGGAAGGAGGCTGAGGCATTAGGGCATGATGGGCTGAGACAGGGTTGAAGGTGTGTGTTTTTCATGAAGGAGCGCAGAGTTTGGATGAGGCCATTAGGACATTTAAATCAATACAGGGAACCAGCCCAGTGACAAGAGGATCGTGTTTCAGTGAAATGATCCAGCTCTCTCCAATCCTGCCTCAAGATCATTCTCCCAGAGTCAGAAATAGGCAGAGAGGAGAAATGTGTTTAAGGACTTTCCCTGAATCTTTTCGTGGCTCTTAACAGGAAGATTTTTGACTCTCCCTCTCCCCCACTGCCTCCAGCCCTTTGGAAACGCCTGGAGACATTTTCTTGGTTGTCACAACTGGGGGAGTGGGGTGCCGTCAGCCTGCAGTGGGAAAAGGGTAGGAATGCTGCTAAACATCCTACAAAGGACAGCCCGGCATGTAAACAGTAATGAAGGCAAAAACTACGCTCAATTCAGGTCAAGTGGCCTGAGCTCGTCTGCCAGAAATGGAAAGTGGCAGGCATCATAATGGCTATCACCCATCCCTATGCATTCTCCCCCAGCGAGGCTCCTAAGCAGGCAGTAGCTCTGACCTCTGACAGGTCACCTCCTGGAAGGTTGGGGAGAACTGAAGATCGGAAGCGTAACAAGCATTTTGCCTTCCAGGTGCTGGGGAGTCAGGAAAGAGCACCATCGTCAAACAGATGAAGTGAGTAGATACAAAACTCCAAGGTCTGGGATAGGGTGAAGAAGTCTGATCATGGCTTAAATAGAACCGAGACAAAAGGTCCTGGGCAAGGAAGGCTCTTTAGCCTCAAGGAACCCAGACACAAAGGACCCAATGCCGGTACCCCTCATCATTGTGCCCCACCCTCCACTTTGAGAAAGTAGTAGGAACAGAGAGAAAGGGTTGTTATGACCCTTTAAAGACCCCAGATTCCCAGTCCCTTAGGTCTGGTTACTCAGGTCTGAGTGTCTGCCCCTTGCAGGATTATTCACCAGGATGGCTATTCGCCAGAAGAATGCCTGGAGTTCAAGGCTATCATCTATGGGAATGTGCTGCAGTCCATCCTGGCTATCATTCGGGCCATGTCCACGCTGGGCATTGACTATGCTGAACCACGCTGTGCGGTATGTGATCAGTGTGATGTGGTTGAGGGTGGAGCAGGAAAGGCAAATGAGAAGAAACAGACCAGAGGCCGACAGACTCTAAGGAAAGCTGGAAAAGAAAAATAGTTCTATGTGAACTGGAATCCCACTGGCTGAGCCTCTGTCTTATTCAGTCCTGGAGAAGTAGGCAACCCCAACTTTTTTTTTTTGAGTTGGAGTCTCACTATGTCGCCCAGACTGGAGTGCAGTGGCCGCTCCCGGCCACCACAGCCTCGACCTGCTGGGCTCCGGCGATCCTTCCACCTCAGTCTTCCAAGGAGCTGGAACTACAGGCGTGTGCTACCATGTCCGGCTAGTTTTTGATTTATTGTAGAGATGAGGTCTCGCCAAGTTGCCCAGGCGGGTCTCGAACCCGCAGGCTCAGGCAATCCACTCACCTCAGCCTCCCAAAGGCGCGGGATTACAGGCTGAGCCACCGAGCCCGGCTGCAACCCCAACCTTTTAACAAATACTTACAAAATATGCTCCCAGTTTTCTTTGACTGTTTTTTTCCTATCACTATTTTACCATTTAACTTGCTCTCCTTGGGCTCCTAGCCATAGAACTCTTATAAGCTAAATCCCTAGTTCGAGTATTGGCCTTTTTCTAGCTTTAGATCATTGAAAGAACAAAAGTGATGGGCCCTTGTCATCAGTCTTGTCTATTTCACGGCCAATTTGGCCTTTACACTTCAGTCTCCCTGCAGCAGAGGACCTGTTTTCGTGGTGGTCCATTTTCAGACTAGGATGAAAGCCAGAAACTCCAGCACAGAAGCACTGGGGTCCCCTGCCATCCTCTGGGCACCCCGGGGCTGGATACACTGCCATTCTCTACATCTAGGGGCATACTCAGACATTAATCAGTATGTTTTCTTAGCTAGAATCTTCTTCACTGGAGACTGCCTCCACCTTAGGCATTGGCAGCAGTATAAAATGCTGTCCACTCAGCAGTGCCCAGAAGCTCCCTGGAAAACTATTAGTCCTGAGAAATTCTCAACCAGGCTTCTACACCGCAGGATGATGGGCGGCAGCTCAACAACCTGGCCGACTCCATCGAGGAGGGAACCATGCCTCCCGAGCTGGTGGCGGTCATCAGGAGGCTGTGGAAGGACGGCGGTGTGCAGGCCTGCTTCGAGAGAGCCGCAGAGTACCAGCTCAATGACTCAGCATCCTAGTAAGACTCTGATGGGGCGGCAGGGGTGGGAGGGCATGTAAGCAACCTTCCAGGAGAAATCTCACCAGCCTGAAATTTCAGGCACTGAAAGCTGGAGACCCACAGACTGAATTCAGCCCGTAGGTGTGCTGTGTTAGGACTGGGCAGTGTTTCTGCTGTGCTTTGAATTTAATGCGGGGGGACATCTAGCACAGTTACTGCCATGCGATTGTTTCCACTGGCTCACTGCCGCTTACGAAGCTGAAGAGGCAAAATTCAAAGCAAAGGTGCTCTGCCTTGTAGCCCTCAGTCCTGCTCTCTTAACTGAGTTGCACACTTAGCCTCTCCGTTCGGACCCTAAGGTAGCCCTGCAGTGCTGCCACACACTCTCCTGGGAGGCATGTGATTCAAGGGGCAGGGTTTCAGGGCAGAATTTTCTAGCTGGTAATCCAGGCTCTACTTAGGCCACTAAGCAAAAGTGAAAGTCTCTTACACCTAGAGCACTTCTGTCAGGATGTCAGAGCAGGGACACAGCAACTCCCAGATCAAACCATAGGAAGGTGACCAGGGATTAGAGAGAACCAGTCTTGCAAAGCTGATTCCAAAAAGACAAGGGACAGAGTTATCAATCCTACCTCAGATAGTAGGGGATCAGGGACAGGCCTGGGTCTCCAAGTCAAACAGACCCAAGCTTAAGGTTCATCTGTCACCTAATCTTGCCATAATGTTATCACTTACTATTCCTGGAACACTCAGTAAGGTCCCTTGTCACTGCTAGGTGCACTACGCACACCATCTGAAGACTCTTTACCCATCTGTGCACTAGGATGTCAAGGTAGACAGTACTTTTTATTAGTCCCATTTTTATGGATGAAAAACTGAGGCTCAGAGAAGTTAGTTTGTCCAAGGTCCTACAGATAAATGGCAGAGGCTAAATTTGCATCCAGGTTTATCTACTTGACTATAAAGTTATATATTTCTCATAGTGTACCACAGTGCCTCTTGACCCTAGGCAAGTTATTTAACTCTTCTGAATTTCTCCCTCATCTATAAGATTCTGGGAATATGAAATGTGAAGGCTTAGGAGTTTGAGAATTTAAATGTGAAAATGCATGGGCTGGGTTCAGTGGCTCAGCCTGTAATCTCAGCACTTTGGAGGCTGAGGCGAGTGGATTGCCTGAGCCGGTGGGTTCGAGACCCACCCGGGCAACTTGGCAAGACCTCGTCTCTACAATAAACCAAAAATTAGCTGGGCGTGGTAGTGCATGCCTGTAGTTCCAGTTACTTGGAAGGCTGAGG